>NC_143034.1:61318870-61443870 GCF_057628025.1 Oncorhynchus mykiss
GACACTGGTCTGCCGTGATGTCATTGTATGGTGAATCTGGGCCTGACACTGGTCTGCCGTGATGTCATTGTATGGTGAATCTGGGCCTGACACTGGTCTGCCGTGATGTCATTGTATGGTGAATCTGGGCCTGACACTGGTCTGCCATGATGTCATTGTATGGTGAATCTGGGCCTGACACTGGTCTGCCGTGATGTCATTGTATGGTGAATCCAGGCCTGACACTGGTCTGCCGTGATGTCATTGTATGGTGAATCTGGGCCTGACACTGGTCTGCCGTGATGTCATTGTATGGTGAATCTGGGCCTGACACTGGTCTGCCGTGATGTCATTGTATGGTGAATCTGGGCCTGACACTGGTCTGCCGTGATGTCATTGCATGGTGAATCCAGGCCTGACACTGGTCTGCCGTGATGTCATTGTATGGTGAATCTGGGCCTGACACTGGTCTGCCGTGATGTCATTGTATGGTGAATCTGGGCCTGACACTGGTCTGCCGTGATGTCATTGTATGGTGAATCCGGGCCTGACACTGGTCTGCCGTGATGTCATTGTATGGTGAATCTGGGCCTGACACTGGTCTGCCGTGATGTCATTGTATGGTGAATCCGGGCCTGACACTGGTCTGCCGTGATGTCATTGTATGGTGAATCTGGGCCTGACACTGGTCTGCCGTGATGTCATTGTATGGTGAATCTGGGCCTGACACTGGTCTGCCGTGATGTCATTGTATGGTGAATCTGGGCCTGACACTGGTCTGCCGTGATGTCATTGCATGGTGAATCCAGGCCTGACACTGGTCTACCGTGATGTCATTGCATGGTGAATCCGGGCCTGACACTGGTCTGCCGTGATGTCATTGCATGGTGAATCTAGGCCTGACACTGGTCTGCCGTGATGTCATTGCATGGTGAATCCAGGCCTGACACTGGTCTGCTGTGATGTCATTGCATGGTGAATCCAGGCCTGACACTGGTCTGCCGTGATGTCATTGCATGCGTCATCCATGGCCTGGAGAAGGGTGGCTTGTTCGTGAGGGCGCCTATCATATACCTTCCACCTCCATGTGGAGAAAAATTCCTCAATCGGGTTAAGGAAAGGAGAGTACGGTGGTAAGTACAGGGTGGTAAATTGTGGATGGGCCTGAAACCATGCTTGCACCATTTGAGCATGGTGGAACCTGACATTATCCCACACAATGACATAGGTCATGCCATCATCTCTACAGACCTGATTTAGCTCATCAAGGAAGGTTGCATTCAAACAGTGAATCATGTGGCTGCCTGCAACTCAGTATATAGAGTATATAGGGTAGAGAGCTTTAGATGTTGTTTGACCAAACATTAGAACGGGCAAGATGAGTAATCTAAGCAACTTTGACCGTGGTATGATTGTTGATGCCACACATGGTGGTTCCAGCATCTCAGAAACAGCTGCCCTCCTGGGATTTTTACTCACTACAGCCTCTAGAGTTTACAGAGAATGGTGCGATAAACAAAACACATTCAGTGAGGGGCAGTTCTGTGGGCAAAAACACCTTGTTAATGAGAGAGGTCAGAGGAGAATGTCCAGACTCATTTCAACCTGCTCAAATAGCAGCGGTTTAAAACAGTGGTGTGCAGAAGGGCATCTCTTAACGTAAAACACCGTGAATAATTCAGGTTTTTGTGGAGGCAAAAGGGGGTCCCCCACACCTAGATAGGTGTACCTAATAAAGTGAGTATACATGATGTCAAATCTGAAAACATGGTCTGGAAAAGTGGTACATGGGACCATAGAAACAGTGTCTGATAAAGAATGATGATGAAATATTACATCCATAGATAATGTAGTCCAATTGGTTCATGTTCCACAGTAATTGGTGTCAATAGATTTCGTTATCCTGAAACTTTCATGATCTAAACATATTGTTTGTCAGTTTCCATAAAACTATGCATTAAGAGTAATGCAACAGTTACTTATCATTTTGAGCAGTTGTATCAATTGATAGTTAGATAATTGTAATGAAATGAATAGACAGTCATTTCAGATGTAATGTGTGAATTGCATTTTGAAATGGTAATACTTTGATGTTAAGTTGTGTCATTTTGAACAGGTGATTTTAGTTCATTGAACAAATTATCTTAGCTTTATGTGTATTGTATCCAAGCAATTGGAAAAAGTGTTAAGAGTTTTGAAAAATTTGCATTTTGATCATTGGTTGTGAGTTTTGTGTCTAGAGTTTTGAAAAATGACATCAAGGTTCCGAAATTAGTGCCAAAGTGATTGTAAAAAACGGTATAATACCTTCTACCTCTAGCCTCAGTTTAGCCTCTGTGGCTGTACCTGTCCCTGCAGCGCCTGGCCTCACTCTGGCCCTCTCTAGCCCATATGGCTCATGCCCCTGTGTCACACTTGTCACTGTCACCTTGTGTTATGCTGTGTGTGTGTGTGTGTGTGTGTGTGTGTGTGTGTGTGTGTGTGTGTGTGTGTGTGTGTGTGTGTGTGTGTGTGTGTGTGTGTGTGTGTGTGTGTGTGTGTGTGTGTGTGTGTGTGTGTGTGTGTGTGTGTGTGTGTGTGCGTGCGTGCGTGTACTGCAGGTAGAGGCAGGTGTCTACACAGAGAGCAGGTTTGTCTGGTAGCAGCATGACCATGTGACTAAAGAAGTCGAGCATGAAGAAGCCATCCATTAACAATGCTCTCTCTCTCTATTTTTCTCTCTCCGTCTATTTCTCTCTCTCTGTCTTTGTCTTGCTGTCTGTCTCTCTCTCGTTATTTCTCTCTCTTGCTCTCCCTCTTTGTCTCTCTCGTTCTCTTTCTCCGCACTCTGCACCCGGCTCCCAAAAATAGCATTGCTCCACGTCACCCCCCCGCTCTCCACAAACACACACATACTCAAATACACACACATATACACACACACATATGCACACACACACACATATACACACACATATACACACACATATACAGACACATATACACACTGAAATACACACATACAGTACCAGCCTGCCATCAACACGGAATAATTCAGCAGAAAGCTAGAATGCAAGACTGAGAGATGGAGAGAGAGAGGAGGGGGTAGTGAAAGGGAAGGGTATAGACAGAGAGAGAGGGAGAAAGAGAGAGAGAGTAGCATTACCTATCTAAACATGATATACACTGGTATTTGGTGTTTGGTATTTTATTAGGGTCTCCATTAGCTGTTGCAAAAGCAGCATCTACTCTTCCTGGGGTCCACACGAAACATGGAACATAATACAGAATGACATTATACAGAACATCATTAGACAACAACAGCTCAAGGACAGAACTACATACAGTAAGAACACCTTCCTAATTTTGAGTTGCACCCCCCTTTTCCCTCAGAACAGCCTTAATTCATCGGGACATGGACTCCACAAGGTATCGAGAGCTTAGCACAGGGATTCAGGCCCATGTTGACTCCATCAGCGTTGCAGTTCATGACACACTCAAACCAGTGCGCCTGGCCCCTACAACCATACCCCGTTCAAAGGCACTTTTTTGTCTTGCCCATTCACCCTCTGAGTGGTACACATACACAATCCATGTCTCAATTGTCTCAAGGCTTAAAAATCAGTCTTTAACTTGTCTCCTCCCCTTCATCTACAATAATTGAGTGGATTTAAAAAGTGACATCAAAACGGGATCATAGCTTTAATCTGGAATCACCTGGTCAGTCTATGTCATGGAAAGAGTTGTTAATGCTTTGTACACTCAGTACATTCCCCAGTGCATTCAGAAAGTATTCAGCACTCAGTACATTCCCCAGTGCATTCAGAAAGTATTCAGCACTCAGTACATTCCCCATTGCATTCAGAAAGTATTCAGACCCGTTCCCTTTGTCCACATTTTGATACGTTACATCCTTATTATAAAAGTGTCATCAATCGACACACAATACCCCATAATGACAAAGTGCAAACAGGTTTTTAGAAATGTTTGCAAATGTATAACAAATAAAAAACAGAAATACCATACTTACATAAGTTTTCACACCCTTTTCTATGAGACACGAAATTGAGCTCAGGTGCATCCTGCTTCCGTTGATCATCCGTGACATGTTTCTACAGCTTGATTTGAGTCAACCTGGGGTAAACACAGTTGACTGGACATGATTGGAAAGGTACACACCTGTCTATATAAGGTCCAACAGTTGACAGTGCATGTCAGAGCAAAAACCAAGCCATGAGGTCGAAGGAATTGTCTGTAGAGCTCCTGGACAGAATTGTGTCGAGGCACAGATCTGTGGAAGGGTACCAAAAAATGTCTGCAACATTGAAGGTCCCCAAGAACACAGTGGCCTCCATTGTTCTTGGAACTACCAAGACTCTTCCTTGAGCTGGCAGCCCAGCCAAACTGAGCAATCTGGGGAGAAGGGCCTTGGTCAGGGAGGAGACCAAGAACCCAATGGTCACTCTGACAGAGCTCCAGAGTTCCTCTGTGGAGATGGGAGAATCTTCCAGAAGGACAACAATCTCTGCAGCACTCCACCAATCAGTAATTTATGGTAGAGTGGTCAGACGGATGCCACTCCTCAGTAAAAGTCACATGACAGGCAGCTTGGAGTTCGCCAAAAGGCACCTAAAGGAATCCCAGACCATGAGAAACAAGATTATCTGGTCTGATGAAACCAAGATTGAACTTTTTGGCCTGAATGCCAAGCATCACTCTGGAGGTGGCAGCATCATGCAGCCGGGATGTTTTTCAGTGACAGGGACTGGAAGACAGGATTGAGGGAAAGATGAACGGAGCAAAGCACAGAGAGATCCTTGATGAAAACCTGCTCCAGAGAGCTCAGGACTTCAGACGGGGGCAAAGATTCAACTTCCAACAGGACAACGACCCTAAGTACACATCCAAGACAATGCAGGAGTGGCTTTAGGACAAGTCTCTGAATATCCATTGGTGGCCCAGCCAGAGCCCAGACTTAAACCGGATCGAACATCTCTGGAGAGACTTGAAAATAGCTGTGCAGCGAAGCGCCAACCTGACAGAGCATGAGAGGATATGCAGGGAAGAATGGGAGAAACTCCCCAAATACAGGTGTGCCAAGCTTGTAGCACCATACCCAAGAAGACTTGAGGCTGTAATCGCAGTCAAAGGTGCTTCAACAAAGTACTGAGTGAAGGGTCTCTAAATGTGATATTTCAGTATTTTATTTGTAATACATTTGCAAAAATGTTAAAAAAAAAAAAAAAACTGTCATTATGGGGTATTGTGTGTATTGATGGCTGTAACGTAATAAAATGTGGAAAAAGTCTAGGGGTCTGAATACTTTCCGAATCCACTGTATATCCACGCTATAGATACTCATTACATGGGTGGGCCTGGCTAAGCTATAGCCAGGTCAAAGTAGCCTGGTTTTCAGACTGGGTGAATTTACATTTCTAATGGATAATAAAGGCTGTAATGGTCATGGAATTTTGGATGATGGTTATTGGTCAGACAAAATAACCGTGGTCATCGTAATAACTGTTCGAATAGCAAAAAAATATAAGAAATACTGAAGAATGGATGACATAGTACTGAAGAATGGATGACATAGTACTGAAGAATGGATGACATAGTACTGAAGAATGGATGACATAGTACTGAAAAATGGATGACATAGTACTGAAGAATGGATGACATAGTACTGAAGAATGGATGACATAGTACTGAAGAATGGATGACATAGTACTGAAGAAACAGAGATCGTTTTGGCTCAAGCACCACTTTCGAAACTACTGGCTGAAATTGTTCTAAAGTCCCTAATCTAAAGTAAGCGCTATTTACACTTTATAAATAGTTTAGAAATGTTTCGAGTGAGCAGTGTAATTTCTCACAAAAAGATGGGTTTGCCATCGGAAGACATTCCAGCAGTACCTGTTAAAAGAATTAGCACACAATACAGGATGTTTAATGACATATACATAATAATTAGCTTACTAACATTTGTAAATGTGGGAGTAATGATTAATACATGGTGAACACACAATTTATAAATGCCTTATAAATGGTTTATTAGGTACCCTTAAAATAAAGTTTTACTGAATTTTAAACTAACCCTTCCCCTAACCATTTTCCTAACCTTAAACTAATTCACCGAGCCTGTTATGTCAATTTTTCTAACCTTCGTTGTTAGTTCTCCTAACCAGCAAAGTAAATTCTCCTAACCTTCGTTGTTTGTTCTCCTAACCAGCAAAGTAAATTCTCCTTGAAATTCTCCTTCGTTGTTATGGTGCAATAAGCAGCCAGAGCTCAGGGAAATACTTGTTGTATTTATTTATTCAATTACTTTTGAAGGCAAATCATACTCAATTAACTTTTTGTTATTGTTGATGTCATTGGCATTGTTGTTATAGACGTTTTTATTCTGATACCTATTAGTTTTGTGCTATACTCCAGTTCATTGAGTATGATTTGCCCTCATAAATAAATAAGTAAATAAATACAACAAATAGAGCTGTAACAACCTCCAAGATGTATGATCAGTTAGGTCTTCCAAATAGTATGATATTGCATAACCGGGTAAGATGTACGATACTATACGTCCTCTAATTAGTATGATAATGTACGACTACTATTCCATTCATAATGTAACCTAATATTGCATAACATATCATACTAAATGGAGGGAAACACATTTGCATACCAAATCTTACGAATTGCCCTGAGGCCAGGTTGGTAAGTTACACATCTGATCACAAGGCCTGGGCTTGGACCACGGTATCTCCCTGCAGCGCATCACTTCAAACACACCTCTGAAAAGCCATTATATCTGCTATTGATTAGAACAAGGACGAAATGTTATAATAACAGGTCAAATAACAAGGACTAAGCTGAAACCCCAGGAGACTGATAGCCCCACCTGGCTGAGGTCTGGAAACAGTAGATCCACCCAACCAAGGGCACCACACACATCAACAAGAATACAGTAGAAGGCATCCTGAGATAAACACATAGGCTCCAATCCTAACTGTGCTTAAGTCAAATGCTCTCACAAATGTCCCATTGTCTTCAATGTATGATTTACACAAAAGGTGCACTTCTCTCAATTCAGGACTGGGCCTATAAGCTACAAACAGCAGTAGGAGAAATACACAAGCTTTGACAGATGTAACACCCTTTATTGACCTATAACCACGTCTCAGTAGAGTTGAAAATGCGATGGAAAGACATTGAACTTTCGTTTTCTATTCGGTACAGGAAACGTAAATTAAAAAGTACATTTTGTGTGCACTACGTCACCACGCACTGATTTTATCCGCAACAAGTCCGTCTGGTGGAAACACAACACTGGTGGGGAAATACTCATATTTCCTTCATGCAGATTGTGTTAGATTCACATGAACATGTCTCGCCAGTCGGATGGAAACCGAGCTAACGACACAGAATCTCCAGTTAGGTCTCCAAATGTTAGGTGTAAACTACAGGGAAGTGGTTACTTATGAGTCATTTTCAACAGTCCAGAGTTAAAGATTAAAATATCTAATAATTGAAATCAAATTGAAATCCTAACTTCAGATACGTTACTCAACGTGACTCACAAACTTGGGTCATCAGAATGACGTGGCACAATCTGCACCGTTAAGTGGGACTAGGGAATATGACTGTTGTTAAAACTGTTCATAGGTCAGTTTCAACCTGCCAGATAACCTGAGCTGGCCTGCAAATACTGATCCTGGTTCAGTTTTAGCATGTTGTTGTATGTGAGAGTAGAGAGTAGAGCCTTCCCAGGGAATCATAATATGGATCAATTCACACATCTGTTACCAGACAATAGACAGTAGTCAGTGATATGAGGCAATCAGAGTGGGCCTGAGAGGCACACACACAGATACACTGAGTGGACAAAACATTAAAAACACCTTCCTAATATTGAGTTGGACCAGCCCTTTTCCCCTCAGAACAGCCTCAATTCATCAGAACATGGACTCTACAAGGTGTCGAAAGCTTTCCACAGGGATGCTGCCCATGTTGACTACCAATGCTTCCCACAGTTGTGTCAAGTTGTCTGGATGTCCTCTGGGTGGTGGACCATTCTTGATGCACACAGGAAACTGTTGAGCGTGTAAAACCCAGCAGCTTTATAAAGGCACTTACATTTTGTTGTCTTGCCCATTCACCCTCTGAATGGCCCACACACACAATCCATGTCTCATTTGTCTCAAGGCTTAAAAATCCTTTAACCTGTCTCCTCCCCTTCATGGACACCGATTGAAGTGGATTAAACAAGTGACATCAATAAATTATCACAGCTTTCACCTGAATTTATCTGGTCAGTCTATGTCATGGAGAAAGTAGGTGTTCCTAATGTTTTGTAAACTCAGTGTATATCCATGTATTTCCCACAAGGGTGGGCTTGGCAAAGGTATAGTCAGGTCAGAGTAGCCTGGTTTAGATTTCTAATGGATAATTAAGGCTGTAACAGTCATGGAATTTTGGATGATGGTTATTGGATGATGGTTATTGGTATGGAATAGGAAGAAAGAAGAGGAGGAGGTATAGAGAGAGTGATGGATTGGAAGGGAGAATAGGAGGAGGTATAGAGAGAGTGATGGATTGGAAGGAAGAAGAGGGAGAAGTATAGAGAGAGTGATGGATTGGAAGGGAGAAGAGGAGGAGGTATAGAGAGTGATGGATTGGAAGGGAGAAGAGGAGGAGGTATAGAGAGAGTTATGTAATGGAAGGAAGAAGAGGGAGAAGTATAGAGAGAGTGATGGATTGGAAGGAAGAAGAGGGAGAAGTATAGAGAGAGTGATGGATTGGAAGGAAGAAGAGGGTGAAGTATAGAGAGAGTGATGATTGGAACGGAGAAGATGAGGTATAGAGAGAGTGATGGATTGGATGAAAGAAGAGGGAGAAGTATAGAGAGAGTGATGGATTGGAAGGAAGAAGGGGGAGAAGTATAGAGAGAGTGATGGATTGGAAGGGAGAAGAGGGTGAAGTATAGAGAGAGTGATGATTGGAAGGGAGAAGAGGGAGACGATTAGAGAGAGTGATGGATTGGAAGGAAGAAGAGGGAGAAGTATAGAGAGAGTGATGATTGGAAGGAAGAAGAGGAGGTATAGAGAGAGTGATGGATTGGATGGAAGAAGAGGAAGAAGTATAGAGAGAGTGATGATTGGAAGGAAGAAGAGGAGGTATAGAGAGAGTGATGGATTGGATGGAAGAAGGGGGAGAAGTATAGAGAGAGTGATGGATTGGATGGAAGAAGAGGGAGAAGTATAGAGAGAGTGATGGATTGGATGGAAGAAGAGGGAGAAGTATAGAGAGAGTGATGGATTGGATGTGAGTAAGAGAAAGGAAGTACAGGTAAAGGAACATGAGAGGAAAATATAAAACTTCACATCCTATCAGTCAGCATGCAGAGAGAGGGGAGAGGGGGAAGTAAGAGGGAGCAAGAGAGGAAAATAGTAGCATTACTTTTTGTGGTAAAACCCCAAAAGTGTGTGTGCGTGTCTGTGATCTGCGGTGGTATCTTGGTCTTAGCTCATACAGCTCTTCCTCATCTTTCTCCCGCTCCATTTTAAATGATTTAGACACAGACAGGCAGTTATCCCCCCCCCTCTCTCTTTCTATCTCTCTCTCTCTTTTTTTGTTCTCTCTCCCTCTCTCTCTGTCTCTCTCTATCTTTCTGTCTCACTCGGTCTCTCTCTGTCTCTCTCTGTCTCTCTCCCTCTCTCTCTGTCTCTCTCTGTCTCTTTCCGTCTCTCTCTGTTTCTCTCTGTCTCTCTCTATCTTTCTGTCTCTACCGTCTCAATCTAACTCTTTCCTCTTCCTCTTTGGCTCTCTCCTCCCCTCTCTTCCCCTCTCAGTCTCTCCTCCTTCTTCCTGATACTGCAGTGAGTATGAACACACACACACACACACACACACACACACACACACACACACACACACACACACACACACACACACACACACACACACACACTTTCCAGAAACCAATGTCAAATTACACACATGGTAACACAGTAGTGATGGGGGAAGAACTTGGTACAGCTACATATCACAATAGTATTTTGGACTATATTATATTGATACATTGGCTCCAAATATCAATTTGTTAAAAAAAATCTCTCTATACATACACTGAACAAAAATATAAACGCAACATGCAACAATTTCAAATATTTTACTGAGTATCAGCTCATATAAGGAAATCAGTTAATTGAAATAAATAAATTAGGCCCTAATCTATGGATTTCACATGACTGGGAATACAGATGTTGGTCACAGATAACATAAAAAAGGCAGGGGTGTGTATCAGAAAACCAGTCAGTAACTGGTGTGATCACCATTTGCCTCATGCAGCACAACACATCTCCTTCACATAGAGTTGATCAGGCTGTTGATTGTGGCCTGTGGAATGTGGTCCTACTCCTCTTCAATGGCTGTCTGAAATTGCTAGATACTGGCAGTAACTGGAATATAATGCATCCCAAACATGATCAATGGGTGACAAGTCTAATGAGTATTCAGGTGAATGGAAGAACTGGGACATTTTCAGCTTCCAGGAATTGTGTACAGATCCTTGCGACATGGGGCCATGCATTATCATGCTGAAACATGAGGTAATGGTGGCTGATGAATGGCACGACGATTGGCCTCAGGACCTCGTCACGGTATTTATGTGCATTCAAATTGCCAGCGATAAAATGCAATTGTGTTCTTTGTCCATAGTTTATGCCTGCCAATACCATAACCCCACCACCACCATGGGGCAGTCTGTTTACAATGTTGACATCAGCAAACCGCTTCACCCACACAACACCATACACGTGGTCTGTGGTTGTGAGGCCGGTTGGACCTACTGCCAAATTCTCTAAAACGACGTTGGAGGCGTCTTATGGTAGATGCAGCACTCCATCACTCTCCTTCTTGGTCAAATAGCCCTTACACAGCCTGGAAGTGTGTTGGGTCATTGTCCTGTTGAAAAACAAATGATAGTCCCACTAAGCCCAAACCAGATGGGATGGAGTGTCGCTGCAGAATGCTGTGGTAGCCATAATGGTTAAGTGTGCCTTACAGACAGTGTCACCGCCAAATCACCCCACACCATCACACCTCCACCTCCATGCTTCACGGTGGGAACCACACATGTGGAGATTGTCCGTTCACCTACTCTGCGTCTCACAAAGACATGGCGGTTGGAACCAAAAATCTCAAATTTGGGCTCATCAGACCAAAGGACAGATTTCCACTGGTCTAATGTCCATTGCTCGTGTTTCTTGGCCCAAGCAAGTCTCTTCTTATTGGTGTCCTTTAGTTGTGGTTTCTTTGCAGCAATTCGACCATGAAGGCCTGATTCACACAGTCTCCTCTGAACAGTTGATGTTGAGATGTCTGTTACTTGAACTCTGTGAAGCATTTATTTGGGCTGCAATCTGAGGTGCCGTTAACTCTAATGAACTTATCCTCTGCAGCAGAGGTAACTCTGGGTCTTCCATTCCTTTGGCGGTCCTTATGAGACACAGTTTCATCATAGCGCTTGATGTTTTTTGTGATTGCACTTGAAGAAACTTTCAAACTGCTTGAAATTTTCCAGATTGACTGACCTTCATGTCTTAAAGCAATGCTTGACTGTCGTTTCTGGTTGCTTATTTGAGCTTTTCTTGCCATAATATGGACTTGGTCTTTTACCAAATAGGGCTATCTTCTGTACACCACCCTTACCTTGTCGCAACACAACTGATTGGCACACCTGTTAATTGAAATGCATTGTGCTGGTTGAGAGAATGCCAAGAGTGTGCAAAGTTGTCATCAAGGCAGAGGGTGGGTACTTTGAAGAATCTCAAATTTTAAATATGTTTTGATTTGTTTAACACTTTGTTGGTTACTACATGGTTCCATATGTGTTATTTCATGGTTTTGACATCTTCACTATTATTCTACAATGTAGAAAATAGTACAAATAAGGAAAACCCTGGAATGAGTAGGTGTGTCCAAAATTTTGACTGGTACTGTGTATTTATTTATTTTTACAAATAGATACTTGGAGAGTCAAAGTATTGATATAATGTTGTCCAACTGCACCGATTTCTTCCCCCATCAATACTGTGTATCTGTGTGCGTTACAATGTACTAAAGTGTGTTATTGGATATTGGTTTCTTGAAAGTGTGTGTGGTGTGTGTGTTTTTATTTAACCTTTATTTAACTAGGCAAGTCAGGTAAGTACAAATTGTTATTTTCAATGACGGCCTAGGAACAGTGGGTTAACTGCCTTGTTCAGAGGCAGAACGACAGATTTTTCCCTTGTTAGCTCGGGGATTCAATCTTGCAACCTTTCAGTTACTAGTCCAACGCACTAACCACTAGGCTACCTGCTGCCGCGTGGTGTGTGTGTGTGTGTGCGTGCGTGAATGTGTGTGTGCGTGCGTGTATGCGTGTGTTGCGTTACCTAGCGCTAATCAGCTGTACCTGCGCCGAAACGCAGGTAGTTTTTATCTTGCTATCTTGCTTCGTTTTTATTAGCTTGTTCTCCGTCTTCTTTTTAAATAGTGAGACAACATTTTTTCAGCACTTTTATTTCCATGTCTGATCAAAAGTCATTTTCTCATGCTCTAGCTGAGAAATACGTTTAGAACATCAAATTACAGTCAAATCGCAGTATCGAATCACAATTCATATAGAATCATGAGAATCACAATACATATAGAATCATGAGAATCACAATACATATAGAATCATGATAATCACAATACATATAGAATCGTGAGAATCACAATACATATAGAATCATGAGAATCACAATACATATAGAATCATGAGAATCACAATACATATAGAATCATGAGAATCACAATACATATAGAATCATGAGAATCACAATACATATAGAATCATGAGAATCACAATTCATATAGAATCATGAGAATCACAATACATATAGAATCATGAGAATCACAATACATATAGAATCATGAGAATCACAATACATATAGAATCATGAGAATCACAATACATATAGAATCATGAGAATCACAATACATATAGAATCATGAGAATCACAATACATATAGAATCATGAGAATCACAATACATATAGAATCGTGAGAATCACAATACATATAGAATCGTGAGAATCACAATACATATAGAATCATGAGAATCACAATACATATAGAATCATGAGAATCACAATACATATAGAATCGTGAGAATCACAATACATATAGAATCGTGAGAATCACAATACATATAGAATCGTGAGAATCACAATACATATAGAATCATGAGAATCACAATACATATAGAATCATGAGAATCACAATACATATAGAATCGTGAGAATCACAATACATATAGAATCGTGAGAATCACAATACATATAGAATCGTGAGAATCACAATACATATATAGATTTGTGAGAATCACAATACATATAGAATCATGAGAATCACAATTCATATAGAATCATGAGAATCACAATACATATATAATCATGAGAATCACAATACATATAGAATCATGAGAATCACAATACATATAGAATCATGAGAATCACAATACATATAGAATCGTGAGAATCACAATACATATAGAATCGTGAGAATCACAATACATATAGAATCGTGAGAATCACAATACATATATAGATTTGTGAGAATCACAATACATATAGAATCATGAGAATCACAATACATATAGAATCGTGAGAATCACAATACATATATGGATTTGTGAGAAATAAAGTCACCCTCTTTCACTGCTGCATGAGAATATGTGTGAACGACCATTCTGCCGGCTTTCAGTTTGTTTCACATAGTTACTTTGACCTAAACCCTTATCTTATGGATAACATGAGTCAAATGGTGATAGATGAGGAGAGAGAGAGGAGGAGGGAGATAGAGGAGGAGGGAGATCGAGGGAGAGAGAGAGGAAGATAGGAAATATAGGAGAAGGTAGATAGAGGAGGAGGGAGAGGAGGCAGAGAGAGAGGGTGTGAGAGTGAGAGAGAGAGGGACAGAGGGAGAGAAGGCGATGATAGAGGAATGGAGGGAAGAGAGAAAAGCAGGAGAGAGAGATGTAGGAAGAGAGGGAGATGTGGAGAAGAAGAGAGAAAGGGTGATAGAGGAAGAAGATGAGAAACTGCTAAACTATTACCCTGAACACACTTAGATCAACATCCAGCATGTTCAAACAAAACCAGAGAGGACAAAACCATCTGAACTAGGTAGGGGTGTGCGGGTGTGGAAGAGACCATGTCCACAATCTAACACATTCAATACATATTCAAAATCCCTTTTTCAAAACGGTACAGAGACAAGCTCACGCACATGCTCATAGAGTACATGTATTGAACATATTTCACACACATCTGTGTTCAATCTCCATTCAAACAATTGAACAGATACGATTCAAAAGCCTTAAAACAATCTCATCCATTTGCCAGAGCAGCAGGCCAATTAGAGTGTATCATTTCTGACCCATCACTACAGATCAATGCAATCATTATACTACTTTCCTCTCGTCCTGACAGCCTCACAGCTTCCAACTGGAGAACAGACATTGTCCAAATCACTCCCTGTTTCTCCCAAAATGGGGCTATGCTAACACTAAGACTGAAGGGGTTAAAAACAAACAGAAGATAACTGTCGTAAGGTGCATTGTGTCTGTAAAAATGTAGAAACTGGAAGAAAAAGCCTAAGTGTTGTTGTCCATTAGTTTACTCCAATTAGCAGAGGGGTGAGTAGGGTTAGGAGAAAATAATAAAGAAAATTATATTTTTTTAAATAAAAAATAACACTGGCAGTATAGTAGCAGACACTGTAGGTCCAGTGTGCCACACACACAGATGGGCACAGTGGGCACACACATACAGATGGGCACAGTGGGCACACACATACAGATGGGCACAGTGGGCACACACATACAGATGGGCACAGTGGGCACACACATACAGATGGGCACAGTGGGCACACACATACAGATGGGCACAGTGGGCACACACACACAGATGGGCACAGTGGGCACACACATACACATACAGTCAGGGGCAGTTGTGTCTGGCCTGACACAAACATGCACGCACACACACACAGAGAAAACACATGCAGGCACACACACAAACAGTCAGGGGGAAACAGGCACACACATACACTCCAGCACACCACAGGCATGATCCATCAGTGAAAACCTAGAGATATGTGTGCTGATAAGGACAAGGCCCAGTTCACTCCATTCTCTCAGTCTAAGCAGAAATGGTGGCAGTATATACTCTCTCCCTCCCTCCTTGCCTTCCCCTCCACTGTTTTTCCTGAGCTGAGACTGAACATGCTGACATCAACAACCAGCAGCTCTGCACTACAAACATTTCTCTCTCTTTCTCTCTCTCTCTCTCTCTCTCTCTCTCTCTCTCTCTCTCTCTCTCTCTCTCTCTCTCTGTCTCTGTCTCTCTCTTTCTGTCTCTCTCTGTCTCTCTCTCTCTCTCTCTCTCTCTCTCTCTCTCTCTCTCTCTCTCTCTCTCTCTCTCTCTCTCTCTCTCTCTGTCTCTGTCTCTCTCTTTCTGTCTCTCTCTGTCTCTCTCTCGCTCTCTCTCTCTATCTCTCTCTCTCTCTCTCTCTCTCTCTAAAAAAAGTGTCCATTGGTGATTGCAATTGTTGAATGCCCTTAATAACAACGTTATTATTCATAATGACAAAAATCATATCAATGATGCCAAAATACAAACATTCAATGGATCCTAAACCTATCATGTCTACAGGTTTCTGTTGAATCACCACACACTACAGCGTCAGGAAGGCCTTTGAGTATTGCTGTCTAGTAGGCTATGTTGTTATTATTACATGCTCACACTAGCCTAATGATGCCCTACCTAATTGGCTAATGGTAGGGTCACATAGATAGGTCCCATCATTAGATCATCTTCCCATTATGATAATAACATTGCAAGTACAGTGGGCCTACCTGATATTCGGGGTTTAGCACTGATGTTATGATACACCGTGATGAGAAACATGTAAAGGATATGGCCATTCTGTAATCTTTTTGGCGTATTTTCTCACAAAGTTATCCTCGCTGAAGATGAACAGCGAGCGGTTGACGGTGAAGCAGTTCTGACGCACCGGGATGGGGTTGTACAGGGCCATGGTCCGGGCTCTCTGCGCCATGGACTGCTTGTAGACCCGCTGTCCCCCGGGGCCTCCAGGCGGGCCGCCCTGCCGACTGCCGCCGCGGCCAGGGCCTCCAGGTCCATGCCCGTGCCCTGGTCCATGGCCGTGGCCGCCACCATACCTGGACGGCATCTCGTTTTCGAACCGCGCCATTCTCTGGACACCAAATCTTTACAAAGCAGCTGTAGCTGAGAAGGAGGTGAATGCTCAGCACGACCACACAACATTACATCCCATCTGCTTGCGGACTGCTCAGACACTCAACTGTTTTATTCTGCTTCTTCCACCTGCATAGGGGGAGAGTTGCCGGGTGGTAGCCTATATGGTGCGGCCTTTACAAGATGAAGACGCCATCTAGGCTTTGGTCTCTCTCTGTGGTTAGTGCTAATGGTCAAGTGCTGGTGTAAAAAAAAAATGCAAC
The DNA here is from genome assembly GCF_057628025.1 of Oncorhynchus mykiss. Classification (NCBI taxonomy): domain Eukaryota; kingdom Metazoa; phylum Chordata; class Actinopteri; order Salmoniformes; family Salmonidae; genus Oncorhynchus; species Oncorhynchus mykiss. Next base: position 61,335,399 of record NC_143034.1, read on the forward strand.
GTGGGGTTGGGGTGGGCTGGATAGCTTGGCTTGTTGCAGGACTGTCAGTGCAGTAGGATTCACAATTCCTCTTCAGGTCGTTTTTAGATGTCCAAAAAATAAGAGTAAGGCTCTTTTGGGATATTGGGGATATCAGATTGGGGACATTCCAAGATGAGTTAGTATAAATGTTTCATCTTCTCCATGGCTGCTCCATCGTTTTCTACCGAACCATTTCCACGGTGCGATAGGCTCGTCAGAAGCCCCTTGTGCTTCGCTTGAAGATAAAATGTTGTGTTGTCATCATGACCACAGCACAATATTAAAATCAATCAGATTATCAAAATAAAAAAATAAGAAAATAAATCCACCAAGTGTTTCCCCTCAACCGGGCATGTTGGTCGTGATTGCCATGGTACGTTTCAGACACCAAAACATGTTGGAAAAAAATCTATAATTATTTATTTATTTTGTAACATCCGCAATGTTTGGTACACTGGCTAATTTGTCTCCCGCCACCTCACACTCGCTTTACACGCGCGCAAAGATTAACTGGCATCCTTATACACGAAAAGGATAAATGTGACATTTGTTGATTTTTCTTATTTGCATTCAATAATCATCTTTAATTGAAATCCGTCGTGGTTTGTAATGTAATGTAGGGTAATATTAGAGCTGAATCAACAATTAAATGATGTTCCCCTCGACACAATGATCATATTCTCTCCATCACCTGCACAGCCGTCCATTCATACGTGGTCTCATCCGAGGAGGGGACATTTGGACGCGGGCAACATCACCATAGCAGAGTGGGGAGCATCCACCACCGCTCCGGTGTCTCGCCACCAGTCATCGTGATCTCCACAAGCGGGTCGAGCGCAGTGCAGAAACCGTGAAACTCGAACACCAACCCCGCCCCGCAGAATGCCTCTGCCCGCTGGAAAAAACTATGTCCTGCTCGTCCTCTTTCTCCCCTTCCTGAATAAGTGCGCTCCACGGCCTCCTCGGCTATCCGTCTAGCGGCCCTTAGGGGAGGGAAAGATGGAAGAATGGATGGATGGAGAGGGAGGAAGGAAATAGCCCCCTTTTCTTTAGAAATAGTAGAAATTACTAGAAATATTTTTTTTTAAAGAGATCAGAACACGAAATTGTCTCCGTCCAGATCCGCCAGTATTTTGGACTACAGGCTACTAATCGACTAGAGCCGATCAATTCAGCGCTGAATGCCTGAGAAAAGCTCTGTCCCGAAACCTGTGTGTGTAGCCAATGTGTGTGTTGCCGCCAGGCGCTGCAGCACATGACGCACACAGCCCCCACTCACAGACTCACTCCTCGCTCCCCTTCGTTCAAGTTCCAGACCCGTGCACGGTGAGGTGAGCCCTGATTTATTTAGGAACTATAGCCATATGCCCAGCCCTGGAATCACGATGCCTGTCCCTGTCGTACACACATTCTAGCACACATCAATGGAAAACATAATGCGTAAAATACCTCTGCGGTGAAAGAGATCCGCGGAGGGACATGGTTGCTTGGTGATTGTGAGAGTGTGGGGGGTCGCGATGGGTGGATGATTATGTTTGTTTTTATTGCTATTTCATGAACGACCTGGTAACTGTGTCAAGGTCAGCCTTGTGTGTGAGCTATGTGTGTTTTGGTGAGGGAAGAAGAGGTTGGGGGGGTGGGGTGGGGGTGGGGGTACATTTCTCATGGCTGCACCCCCTGGCGTGAGACAGCGAGCGAGTGTGCGTACACGTGCGCGCTTCTCGGGGGAGATGTGTGGTGTGTGTGTGTGTGTGTTTGTGTGTGTGTGTGTGTGTGTGTGCGAGAGAGAGAGAGAGAGAGAGAGAGAGAGAGAGAGAGAGAGAGGAAGGAGAGAGAGAGAGAGAGAGAGCCCGCGTTAGGGAACGTGCAGAGAGAAACGTCGACAGGCTATTCTTAGCTGCAGACATTTGGAAATGAATGGACGATGTTTTCCCTCCCTCGTCTCTCGCTCTTCCTCTACGGTCTCTCTCGCTCTTCCACCCCCGTTCCTCTCTCCCTCTCTCTGGATCCGAGCAGGTGCTAGTGCTCTTCCCTCTCGCCCTCTCCCTCTCTCTTCAGTCCGGCATGCATGTCACTAATGCTCAAGGTACGGCCTTCCCGTCCATTGCCATTACCGGGCATTCTGAAATCAAATGCACAATTCTGGCTACATGATGTGCAAATTAAGTGGAGCCTATAAAGTCCCATTGAATATATGAATGAATACGACTTTGTATTTGTGGTTTCTACTTTCTGCAACTCGTGTTGGGTTGGTGCTGGTCTTTTTGAAAACAGAACAGAAGCGGCGTAGCAGCCCTCCAAACCACGGTCCAGTGTGATTAAAGGTTAAAGGTGATTAAAGGTTTTAATTGATTGCCGCCCGAAATAGCAGCCGCTTTGAATGGTAAATGATCAAGAGGACATGGGCTTAAGGGAGATCTGCGAATTTGTCCATATTTGGAGTCATCATCTGGTCAATATATAAACTTGATGGTGAGACAACGTTCTTGTGGGAGAAAGAAGACGACGGATATCTGCGCGACCTTAACTGTTATCGCGTATCGGGTATCACATGAAGCGTGGATCAATGTTTTCTTCAGCGGTGAGAGTGACCCACCGTCAAGATCTAGGTCTAACAAGGTCGTCTCTATACACTGTACACTTTTGTGGAAAACCGTTTCTAGAACCATTCGAGTAACCCAACTCAAAGTATTGCAGTGTTGAAATCTTAAAGTAATAAAGTGACATCACCAACCATATGGTTATTTTAAAGTTGTAAATACTTAACTGTTTTTGTGTTCTATTAACTTTTTTTGCGTTATGTATTCTGAACTATACCGATTGAAGTTGCTTGAATATGAGTATTTGTTGTAGTGAACATAACAATTTAGGGTCCCTTCTACTGAAATGATTTACATTCATTAGTAAATGTTTTCAAGTGTAAGTACTAAGTAGTTCTGATTAGTCATTTTCAGTGGTCCACCTGTTTAACGATGTTTTATGTATTTGATGATTTGTCATTATAATCCACCTTAGCAGTCATTGTTGAGCACAGTGTTCATCCCTCTAGCAGTAGCTGGAGGTAGAGCTGTAACCAGTCATTGTTGAGCACAGTCCTCATCCCTCTCGCAGTAGCTGGAGGTAGAGCTGTAAACCAGTCATTGTTGAGCACAGTGCTCATCCCTCTAGCAGTAGCTGGAGGTAGAGCTGTAAACAAGTCATTGTTGAGCACAGTGCTCATCCCTCTAGCAGTAACTGGAGGTAGAGCTGTAACCAGTCATTGTTGAGCACAGTCCTCATCCTTCTCGCAGTAGCTGGAGGTAGAGCTGTAACCAGTCATTGTTGAACACAGTTCTCATCCCTCTAGCAGTAGCTGGAGATAGAGCTGTAACCAGTCATTGTTGAGCACAGTTCTTATTCCTCTAGCAGTAACTGGAGGTAGAGCTGTAACCAGTCATTGTTGAGCATAGTGCTCATCTCTCTCGCAGTAACTGGAGGTAGAGCTGTAACCAGTCATTGTTGAACACAGTGCTCATCCCTCTAGCAGTAACTGGAGGTAGAGCTGTAACCAGTCATTGTTGAACACAGTTCTCATCCCTCTAGCAGTAACTGGAGGTAGAGCTGTAACCAGTCATTGTTGAGCACAGTGCTCATCCCTCTCGCAGTAACTGGAGGTAGAGCTGTAACCAGTCTTTGTTGAGCACAGTTCTTATCCCTCTAGCAGTACCTGTAGGTAGAGCTGTAACCAGTCATTGTTGAGCATAGTGCTCATCCCTCTCGCAGTAACTGGAGGTAGAGCTGTAACCAGTCATTGTTGAACACAGTGCTCATCCCTCTAGGAGTAGCTGGAGGTAGAGCTGTAACCAGTCATTGTTGAGCACAGTTCTCATCCCTCTAGCAGTAGCTGGAGGTAGAGCTGTAACTAGTCATTGTTGAACACAGTGCTCATCCCTCTAGCAGTAACTGGAGGTAGAGCTGTAACCAGTCATTGTTGAGCACAGTCTTCATCCTTCTAGCAGTAGCTGGAGGTAGAGCTGTAACCAGTAATTGTTGAGCACAGTTCTCATCCCTCTAGGAGTAGCTGGAGGTAGAGCTGTAACCAGTCATTGTTGAACACAGTGCTCATCCCTCTAGCGGTAACTGGAGGTAGAGCTGTAACCAGTCATTGTTGAACACAGTGCTCATCCCTCTAGCGGTAACTGGAGGTAGAGCTGTACGCATTACAGTGTGCTGCATTGGCGGTGGTGGTGCACATTACCTTCTTGATGGTGGGAATGGCTTCTCTCATTATTTAACTGTATTTAGCGGATTTGATATCCGGTCATCATGATCAATTACACCTAAAACTGCTTAATACTATTTTAGAAATATACTTTTCTTTCTTCAAACAAGTCATGTGGCACTATTACATATTGGTAACTTTCAAAAACGTAATAATTCTATATCATCACAACACAGATAAATCAAGTGTTTTTACTCTAATATCAATGTGTCTGACTACTACTTTATTATTTTAAGTAAATATGTAAAACATAATAGAGTCATGTAAGAATAACTTATTTAATACATGTTAGATTGACATTAACATATTAACTAATCATAACCTTAGCAGAATACAAATACATAAAGTTAAATTCACTAAATAACATAATATTTGTTAACAGTACTCATAAAACCTTAAGTGATAAGAAATCTTATTGACATGAGTTAGAACTACTTTTATGAGTTCTACTGACAGTTGGAGATGTTTGAGTAGCCACTATTCAAATCATTTAATGAGTTAGGCATTTAGTTTTTACAGTGTAACGATGGTAGAAAGGCCATGGGAGGAAACGTACCCTTACCTTAACCCCAACCCTTACAAATACCAACACTACCAGTCTTCTACCCATTCAAAATTCACCCTATTTATTGTGTTGGACCATGTCAGCACCATGGATAGTTCCCTTAACCATTCAAGATTCTGCAAGGCCAACAGAACTGTCCATGGTGCTTAAAACGACCCACAGCAACAGTTCCAGCAACAAACCATTTTCAGCATCACAGACAGTTCTGTTTTGTCTAATCAGCTGTGTAGTGCTAGGGTATCAAAAAAAAGTGTGCACCCCTTTGGGTCCTTAGGACCAGGGCTGCGTTCAGTACGTTTTTATGTTTGTTTAATTGAACGGAAACAGCGCTGTACTGAACGACCAGTTGAAAAACGTTGGGGTGTGGGTTGGGGAACGCTGTGAGCTTGGCCATTGGCCTTTAAATACGTCACTCATTGCTTCAAGCCACACCTCGCACACTCACCAAACGGGAGCAAACATCCCTCAATGTCTGTTCAAGAACGTACAAGAACGTTTTGGCAAAATGTGTCGTTCAGCAAAAAACGTTCTACAACGTAGTGAAAGTTCAAGCGAACTGAATGCACCTCAGGATTAAGAAGCACAGGTCGGGTCCAAATACCCATAGCAGCATAGGCTACTACATACTTACACTGCATAGTCATTTCAGCATTTAATCTACTAGAATTCACTTGTTTTTCTGACTCAAGTGTTTGACAACAGCTGATAATCAGATAAATTGACGCACTGTACCAAAATGAACGAATGATGGGAGTCAACGCAATCGAGCATTAGATCATGCATTTGAGCATTAGATCATGCATTCGAAATTTCACATACTATAAATATTTTTTTGTACACTAGTATGGTTATTTGGACACACACCTGCGCTAGAGACACATGGAACTGTCCGTGGTGCTGAAAATTACCACGGGGCCTTGCTCAATTGAACAACTTCCAGGCCAATAGAACTGTCCATAGTTTGATACCTGTTTTAGCCCTTTATTTCCAGTCCTCTACTGTAGGACCACCAGACTGTCGACACATTTGTTCTAGCCCTGCACTGACACACCAGATTCAACAACTCAAAAGCTCGGTAAATAGTTGACACACCAGATTCAACAACTCAAAAGCTTGGTAAATAGCTGACACAACAGATTCAACAACTCAAAAGCTTGGTAAATAGCTGACACACCAGATTTAACAACTCAAGGACTTGGTAAATAGCTGACACACCAGATTCAACAACTCAAAAGCTTGGTAAATAGCTGACACACCAGATTCAACAACTCAAAAGCTCGGTAAATAGTTGACACGCCAGATTCAACAACTCAAGGACTTGGTAAATAGCTGACACACCAGATTCAACAACTCAAAAGCTTGGTAAATAGCTGACACACCAGATTCAACAACTCAAAAGCTTGGTAAATAGTTGACACACCAGATTCAACAACTCAAGTGCTTGGTAATTAGTGAGTTGAATCAGGTGTGTTAGTGCAGGGCTAGAACTAAAACGTCCCCCAGGAGAGGGCTTTGAATTAATATTGATGCTGTGGACCATTTCAGCACCACAGACAGCTATTGGCCCTGCAGCAGTTGAACGGGACAATGGAACTAGCTGCCCATAGTGCTGAAGCTGGCCAGTAGAATACAGTGATTTACAGGATGTTAGGATAGGATGAACTTTAATGTCCCTGAGATGAAAATTGTCTTAGACACAGTACTGAGGCATACAAAATAGACGGTGCACATTTCACATTCAGCATAATACATACATTGGACATTACTCATCATACACATTGTGCACTTCTCAAATAGCCACATACATAAAACATATTGCACCCACTGTCATCCATGTGACACACATTTCCTTTCCGGGTTGATCCTTCCCCCAGTCAACAAGCAAGAGAGACTTCTGAGGAGCGGTGGGGGTAGGGTTGAATTGGGCACGGGCGCGGCACTCATGCTTGAGCTGGCCCATAGAAACAGAGTCTGTGAGCTAGCCGCTCTCTGGCTCCTCGCGCCGGTTGAGAGATGAGCTCTGTCAGCTTGGGTGAACCGCCGTGCCGGATCCAGCGCCTCCCGCCCACACAGGCGGCCTGCTTTGTGGGTGCCGTGTCTGTGTGCGATATCGTGTCCCGCGGACATACCCGCCTGATGCTAAACGCATTGAATGCGCTTGAGCAGGTCGAACTCAGAGCCAGAGGAATACACCAAAATCAGAAACAGAAACAAGCGCTGTGTAGAGGAAAATATGGATGGGTGGAGAGTGCAATATGGTACACAGTAGAATATCAAACATGGGGTGGAGGGGCCTACTAAACTCATGGAATAAACACATTTTAGCTATGGCAGTTGGCCTATGAATAAAGGGAAGGGGGGAGTGGAGTTCATTCAAAGATGGGTGAAAAATTATCCTAACATGAGGGTTACTCTAGATGTGTATTTGTGTCTGTCTGTGTGTGTGTGTTTATATGAATATGTGGGTTGTGTGTTTGCATGTGTGCACGCATATCTGTGTGTGCGTGCGTGTCACGAAGTCGATGTCTCTCCTTGTTCGGGCAGTGTTCACCGGTCTTCTAGCCATCCAGATCCATTTTTCATTTGTTTTGTCTCGTTTTTCCACACACCTGGTTCTCATTTCCCTCATTATGTGTTGTGTATTTAACCCTCTGTTTCCCCCATGTCTTTGTGTGGTATTGTTTTTTCTGTGTTCACGTATGCGCACTTTAGGCTGGTTGCGCTGGGTTATGTTCAACCCGCATTTTGTATTTCGTGTTCATTTGTGCCATGTGCTTTTGGTTCGCCAAATGAATGGCTCCGTGTTACTACCAACTATCAGCTCTCCTGCACCTGACTTCCTACAGCCCTTCACGCATACCCTGACAGTGCATGTGTATGTGTGTGCGTGTGTTTGCAGTACATGTGTGTCCATATGTCTCATCTTTCTGTTGCATACTTGTCACCTTCATTGTTTGATATATGCTGTCTGTGTGGCCAGCTGATAATCTCTGCCACCCTGGAGTGTGCTGTGTTGTCTCTCAGTCAGAAGTCCCTAATCATCCCCTGCAGGAGACCCGGTCTCTCCCGCTTCAAGCATAGCCTAGCCTCCTCATCTTCCTTCTCTGCCTCCTTTTCCTCCTCCTCCTTCTCCCGCCTACTCTATAGAAGAAGTACTGGAAAAATTGGAACTAAAATCCAGATTGTATCAAATAAATACAATGTGGGTGCAGGCTGATGTGGTGCCTCTGCCACTAAGATACTCATCAGCAATGAGAGAAACACCATATTTAACACCAATGGAATGGACAACCAACAAGTATGGACATGTGTGCAGAGTTACACAACCCTCTCAGGGGTGGTTGCCCTACTTGCCTGGACCCATAATAAGACAATAAGGTTCCAATAAGCATCCCTGAGTAGGCTTCATCTGCATCTGTGCAATCATCCATTTAACATGTTAAGCCCTATCAGGAGATGTTTTTCTGAAAGCTCAAGTCTCAGACCAAGTGGTGGGTGCATCCTGTAGGCTGTGAGGCTGGGTGAGGCTGGGTGGTTCTGAGATGCAGTCTAAGAAGGAGCCGTGTGGGACTCAATGATTCATAAAGCTGAATAATTCATTGGCTGGAGGCATGTAGAGCTCTCTCTTTCTGCCTCTGCCTTTGCCTCTCTGTCCTTGGTGAACTGTCTCTCTCAGCCTCTGCTCTGACAGACCTACTGCAGTAAGTAGTCACTGTGTGGACAGGCTACAAAGGACATACTTACACCAGTAAGAAATTACTATACAGCCAGGCTACAAATGGCAGACTTACTGCAGTGAGTAGACGGCCAGGCTACAAAGGACAGACTTACTGCAGTGAGTAGACAGCCAGGCTACAAAGGACAGACTTACTCCAGTAAGAAGTTACTATACAGCCAGGCTACAAAGGACAGACTTACTGCAGTGAGTAGACAGCCAGGCTACAAAGGACAGACTTACTCCAGTAAGAAGTTACTATACAGCCAGGCTACAAAGGACAGACTTACTGCAGTGAGTAGACAGCCAGGCTACAAAGGACAGACTTACTCCAGTAAGAAGTTACTATACAGCCAGGCTACAAAGGACAGACTTACTGCAGTGAGTAGACAGACAGGCTACAAAGGCCAGAAATAGCAATGTTGCCAAAACGGTCATCTTTGTCCAATGCAGTGTCCCGGGAACCCACTAGGTATGCATGCTTTTGTTACAGCCCAATGCACACCTGATTCAACTAATCAACCAATTGTCAACCCCTTAAATCAGGTGTGTTAGTATTGGGCTGTGTGTGTGTGTGTGTGTGTGTGTGTGTTCATGTGATCAGGTTGATGAGCAGTCTATGTTAATGATGCTTAAAACTGTGACTCACAGAATGCTCACAAATAGAGGGCTGCTAATTCCTCAGTCCCCTATGTGTGTGTGTGTGTGTGTGTGTGTGTGTGTGTGTGTGTGTGTGTGTGTGTGTGTGTGTGTGTGTGTGTGTGTGTGTGTGTGTGTGTGTGTGTGCTGTGCCTGTCTAGGCGCTGCAGTACACACAGGCAGGCCGAAGCGATGCTGATGTAAGCACAATACATTTTTAAACAGCTGGAATTATTAACCCGCTCATAAATAGGCTCCTATTGCTCACAGTCTTCTACCAGAGGAGCACGAAATTCTCTGTAACAGTTTCAATCTAATTCAATGGTGTTTTATTGGCTTACAGTACATACAGTACCGTACAGTGCAATGCAACAATAAGAGCCAAGCATGTACTTCTCTAAGGGGAAGCTATCTTTGCCAGATAGAATGTATCTCCATTAGATTCACATCACATTCTCTTTTCCTTGAGGACATTTTCTTTAAAAAAAGGGGTAAAAAATGACTTGTTTTGGAAGATGAGAGTAAAGCCTGTAAAGAGGGAGATGGGAGTGGTGTGATGGGGATGGAGGAGACGTAGAGAGAGAGAGAGAGAGAGAGAGAGAGAGAGAAGCTGTCAAATCTGTTCCTGGTGTAAGTATACCAACATGGTTTACTGGTGAGGATGAAGTCACCAGAATATCTGCAGAGAGCACTCCCCCCTCCTTTCTCCCCATCCTCTCTTTTCCCAGCCCCACCTCTCTCTCTTTCCCTCACCCCTCACCTCCTTTCTCATCATCCCCTATTGTCCGTACCCCACCTCTCTCCCCCATAAGTTTATTTCCTCTGTCTCCCAAAATACCTCTACATTTCTCACCTTCCCTGTTTCCTCAACCCCAATTCTCTACCCCACCATTTTCTCAATTTTACTGGATTTCTCTTTCTCCTATAGGCACTTCTTATTCTATATCCTTCTCTCTTTTACTCTTTCTTCTCTCCTCCCTCTCAACCACACTCACATGTTTATCTCTACTATTAGTTCCTATTCCTCTCTTCCTCCTCTCTTCTCTCACATCAGGGTCATTCAATTCTGGTCCTTCTGGGCTGCAGTGTCTGCTGGTTTTCATATCTCCCTGATATTTACATTAATTCATGTCCGTAGCCATACACACACACCTGGTTTCCAGCTACTAAACCAGTGGCTGAGTCTAAAGCCAGGGATGCCAGGGAAGCAGAAGACACAGTGGTCCTTGAGACCGGGAGTTGAACATCCTGGATGAACTTCATGTATATGTTACAATCAATAGTGTAATACTAGTTACTCAGCATTCTGTCACAACACCTAGACTACTTCCTGTACCCATCTGCCTCTGCATGCAGTGCCACCCCACAACTGGCAATCACAGAGACCCCATTGAGAAAAGGCTCAGGAGGAGGAGCTAAGCTGGAGAGCAGCCAATGAGAGCAGCATGTGGAGGACTCAGTGAAGGAGGTGATGAGGCATGGAAGGCAGTCAGTGAGGAACACACTGGATGACTTACCCCTTTCTCTCTCTCTCTTTCTCTCCTCCCTGCCTCTCCCCTTCCTCTCTATTCCTCCCTACCTCCATGTCTCTCTTTGTGTGTGTGTGTTTCTGAGCCATGATAGCCGTAGCATAGTCAGCAGACTGAGTTGTCCCATTGTAGAAGTGTAGCAGCAGCAGTAGCAGAGCTGTCTGGTACAACTGAGTATGTGGATTAGCAGTGCCTTAACTCAGCCAAACCACCACTCCTACTACTGGCCGACTTTCACAATTGGCAGTGACTACATTCATTACAGACGTGAGGCCTAATCGATAGGAAGAGCCAGTCAGTGTGGGCTATAGACATTACACGGGTGTCACTCCAATTGTGTGTGTGTGTGTGTGTGTGGGTGTGGGTGTGGGTGTGGGTTGAATATGGAAGTGAGTTCCATGCACTCATGGCTCTGTAAAATACTGTACATTTCCTTGAATTTGTTCTGGATCTGGGGACTGTGAAAGGACCCCTGGTAGCATGTCTGGTGGGGTAAGTGTGTGTGTCAGTGCAACTCTTAGCCAAGAGAGACTGGCATGCATAGTATTAATATTAGCCATCTGACTATAATGAAGAACAAGATGTGCGACTCTGTTCTGGGCCAGCTGCAGCCTAACTAGGTCTTTCTTTGCAGCACTGGACCATATGACTGGACAATAAATCAAATCATCAAATCACATACACATGGTTAGCAGATGTTATTGAGAGTGAAGCGAAAAGCTTGTGCTTCTACTTCCGACCGTGCAGCAATATCTAACATGTAATCTAACAATTCCACAACAACTACCTAATACACACACACATTTAAGTAAAGGAAAGGAATAAGAATACAGAATACATATTCATATATGGATGAGCAATGACAGAGCGGCATTGGCAAGATTCAATAGATGGTGTTAAATCCAGTATATACATATGAGATGAGTAATGCAAGATATGTAAACATTATTAAAGTGGCATTATTAAAATGACTAGTGATCCATTTATTAAAGTGGCCAGTGATTTGAGTCTGTATGTAGGCAGCAGCCTCACTGTGTTAGTGATGGTTGTTTAACAGTCTGATGGCCTTGAGATAGAAGCTGTTTTTCAGTCTCTCAGTCCCAGCTTTGATGCACCTGTGCTGACCTCGCCTTCTGGATGATAGCGGGGTGAACAGGCAGTGGCTCGGGTGGTTGTTGTCCTTGATGATCTTTTTGGCCTTCCTGTGACATCGGGTGGTGTAGGTTTCCAGGAGGGTGGGAAGTTTGCGCACCACCCTCTGTAGAGTCCTGCGGTTATGGGTGGTGCAGTTGCCGTACCAGGTGGTGATACAGCCCGACAGGATGCTCTCCATTGTGCATCTGTAAAGGTTTGTGAGGGTTATAGGTGACAAGCCACATTTCTTCAGCCTCCTGAGGTTGAAGAGGCGCTGCTGCGCCTTCTTCACCACACTGTCTGTGTGGGTGGACCATTTCAGCTTGTCCTTGATGTGTACGCCGAGGAACTTAAAACTCTCCACCTTCTCCACTGCTGTCCCGTCGATGTGGATATGGGGGTGCTCCCTCTGCTGTTTTCTGATGTCCACGATCATCTCCTTTGTTTTGTTGACGTTGAGTGAGAGGATGTTTTCATGACACAACACTGTTTTCATGCCCTCACCTCCTCCCTATAGACTGTCTCGTCATTGTTGGTAATTAAGCCTACTCTGTTGTGTCATTTGCAAACTTAATGATTGAGTTGGAGGTGTGCATGGCCATGCAGTCATGGGTGAACAGGGAGTACAGGAGGGGGCTGAGCACACACCCTTGTGGAGCCCCAGTGTTGAGGATCAGCAAAGTGAAGATATTGTTTCCTACCTTCACCACCTGTGTGCGGCCCGTCAAGATGTCCAGGACCCAATTGCCTCAAGCTTAATGATGAGCTTGGAGGGTACTATGGTTTTGAATGCTGAGCTGTAGTCAATGAACAGCATTCTTATATAGGTATTCCTCTTGTCCAGATGGGATAGGGCAGTGTGCAGTGGGATGGCGATTGCATCGTCTGTGGACCTATTTGGGTGGCACCCAAATTGAAGTGGCTCTAGGGTATCAGGTAGGGTGGATCCTTGACTAGTCTCTCAAAGCACTTCATGATGACAGAAGTGAATGCTATGGGGTGATAGTCATTTAGGTATGTTACCATGATATAAGATAAAACTATATTCCTGCAGAACCTGCTTCCTGGAGTGTGGTGTCAAAAAAGCAGAGTATCTCTTTATTACAGACAGACTTCTCTCCATCTTTACAACCATTGGATCTATATATTTTGACCATGACAGTTTATAATCTAAGGTAACACCACGTAATTTAGTCTCCTTCACTTGTTCAACAGCCACAACATTCATTACCAGATTCAGCTGTCTAGAACTTAAGGAAAGATTTATACCAAATACAATGCTCTTAGTTTTAGAGATGTTCAGGACTAGTTTATTACTGGCCACCCATTCCAAAACAGACTGCAACTCTTTGCTAAGGGTTTCAGTGACTTCATTAGCTGTGATTGCTGACGCATAGTGTATATGATTGACTCATCAGCATACATGGACACACATGCTTTGTTAAATGCCAGTGGCAGGTCATTGGTAAACATAGACAAGAGTAAAGGGCCTAGAGAGCAGAGCCTAGAGAAGGAAAGGTTCTCATTGAAGCAAGCATGAACTATGATACTATACTGCCACTTAGTGTCTATGAATAATACTGTCAATGTGTCGGCCTCCCTCTTGTTGTAGAGATATGACGTCATCATGCATAGCAGACACATTCCTCTGCCTAGGCGTTGCTGACTCGTGCCAGATCTTATAAGGCCTGGATAGGTGTATTTACCTATCAGCTAACCACATCATATGTTCAAGCATTCAGTCAGTCGATGACACGGGCGATGACGTTGTATGTAAGCATTGGTTGATGCATGCAACATCTGAGCAGGGGAAAGCTCGCTGAATCTACCAAGACTGCCACTGTTGGCTCTTCCCAAAACACAAAGGAGGGATATATAGCCTATTGCCACCTCAAGGCTGTTTATAATGTAAATATACCTACACAGGGATGGAGTTAAACATTTACAGACTAATCAACTAACATACAAATAATAATAATAAACACATTTTTTTATTGACTAACAGGCCTATATATAACATAGACTAAACGGAACATACTGTATCGAACAAAATGTAACATACTGTATAGAACAAAATGTAACATACTGTAGAGAACAAAATGTAACATAATGTATCGAACAAAATGTAACATACTGTATAGAACAAAATGTAACATACTGTATAGAACAAAATGTAACATACTGTATCGAACAAAATGTAACATACTGTATAGAACAAAATGTAACATACTGTATAGAACAAAATGTAACGTACTGTATCGAACAAAATGTAACATACTGTATAGAACAAAATGTAACATATTGTATAGAACAAAATGTAACGTACTGTATAGAACAAAATGTAACATACTGTATAGAACAAAATGTAACATACTGTATAGAACAAAATGTAACATACTGTATAGAACAAAATGTAACGTACTGTATCGAACAAAATGTAACATACTGTATAGAACAAAATGTAACATACTGTATCGAACAAAATGTAACATAATGTATCGAACAAAATGTAACATACTGTATAGAACAAAATGTAACATAATGTATCGAACAAAATGTAACATACTGTATAGAACAAAATGTAACATACTGTATAGAACAAAATGTAACATACTGTATAGAACAAAATGTAACATACTGTATAGAACAAAATGTAACATACTGTATAGAACAAAATGTAACATACTGTATAGAACAAAATGTAACATACTGTATAGAACAAAATGTAACATAATGTATCGAACAAAATGTAACATACTGTATAGAACAAAATGTAACATACTGTATAGAACAAAATGTAACATACTGTATAGAACTAAATGTAACATACTGTATAGAACAAAATGTAACATACTGTATAGAACAAAATGTAACATACTGTATCGAACAAAATGTAACATACTGTATAGAACAAAATGTAACATACTGTATAGAACAAAATGTAACATACTGTATCGAACAAAATGTAACATACTGTATCGAACAAAATGTAACATAATGTATCGAACAAAATATAACATACTGTATAGAACAAAATGTAACATACTGTATCGAACAAAATGTAACATACTGTATCGAACAAAATGTAACATACTGTATCGAACAAAATGTAACATACTGTATAGAACAAAATGTAACATACTGTATCGAACAAAATGTAACATACTGTATCGAACAAAATGTAACGTACTGTATCGAACAAAATGTAACATAATGTATCGAACAAAATGTAACATACTGTATCGAACAAAATGTAACATACTGTATAGAACAAAAAGTAACGTACTGTATAGAACAAAATGTAACGTACTGTATCGAACAAAATGTAACATACTGTATAGAACAAAATGTAACGTACTGTATCGAACAAAATGTAACATACTGTATCGAACAAAATGTAACATACTGTATCGAACAAAATGTAACATACTGTATAGAACAAAATGTAACATACTGTATCGAACAAAATGTAACGTACTGTATCGAACAAAATGTAACGTACTGTATCGAACAAAATGTAACGTACTGTATCGAACAAAATGTAACATACTGTATAGAACAAAATGTAACATACTGTATCGAACAAAATGTAACGTACTGTATCGAACAAAATGTAACATACTGTATCGAACAAAATGTAACATACTGTATAGAACAAAAAGTAACGTACTGTATAGAACAAAATGTAACGTACTGTATCGAACAAAATGTAACATACTGTATAGAACAAAATGTAACGTACTGTATCGAACAAAATGTAACATTACTGTATCGAACAAAATGTAACATACTGTATCGAACAAAATGTAACGTACTGTATCGAATAAAATGTAACATACTGTATCGAACAAAATGTAACATACTGTATAGAACAAAAAGTAACGTACTGTATAGAACAAAATGTAACGTACTGTATCGAACAAAATGTAACATACTGTATAGAACTAAATGTAACGTACTGTATCGAACAAAATGTAACATACTGTATCGAACAAAATGTAACGTACTGTATCGAACAAAATGTAACATACTGTATCGAACAAAATGTAACATACTGTATCGAACAAAATGTAACATACTGTATCGAACAAAATGTAACATACTGTATCGAACAAAATGTAACATACTGTATAGAACAAAATGTAACATACTGTATCGAACAAAATGTAACATACTGTATCGAATAAAATGTAACGTACTGTATCGAACAAAATGTAACATAATGTATCGAACAAAATGTAACATACTGTATAGAACAAAAAGTGACGTACTGTATAGAACAAAATGTAACGTACTGTATCGAACAAAATGTAACATACTGTATAGAACAAAATGTAACGTACTGTATCGAACAAAATGTAACATACTGTATCGAACAAAATGTAACATACTGTATCGAACAAAATGTAACGTACTGTATCGAACAAAATGTAACATACTGTATCGAACAAAATGTAACATACTGTATCGAACAAAATGTAACGTACTGTATCGAACAAAATGTAACATACTGTATAGAACAAAATGTAACATACTGTATAGAACAAAATGTAACATACTGTATAGAACAAAATGTAACATACTGTATCGAACAAAATGTAACATACTGTATCGAACAAAATGTAACATACTGTAGAGAACAAAATGTAACATACTGTATAGAACAAAATGTAACATACTATATAGAACAAAATGTAACATACTGTATCGAACAAAATGTAACATACTGTATAGAACAAAATGTAACATACTGTATCGAACAAAATGTAACATACTGTATCGAACAAAATGTAACATACTGTATCGAACAAAATGTAACATACTGTATAGAACAAAATGTAACATACTGTATCGAACAAAATGTAACATACTGTATCGAACAAAATGTAACATACTGTATCGAACAAAATGTAACATACTGTATAGAACAAAATGTAACATACTGTATAGAACAAAATGTAACATACTGTATCGAACAAAATGTAACATACTGTATCGAACAAAATGTAACGTACACTGTCAAATATACTGAACAAACAGAATGGGGGGGAAAACACACACCACAACACACACACACACACACAGACCACAACACACACACAGACCACCTACACCACCACACACACAGACCACATACACACACACCACCTACACCACCACACACACAGACCACCTACACCACATCAAAGGCAACCTCCACCACACACACAGACCACCTCCACCACAACACACACAGACCACCTACACCACAACACACCTACACCACAACACACACAGACCACCTACACCACAACACACACACAGACCACCTACACCACAACACACACACAGACCACCTGCACCACAACACACACAGACCTACACCACAACACACACAGACCACCTACACAGACCACCTACACCACAACACACACAGGCCACCTACACCACAACACACCTACACCACAACACACACAGACCACCTACACCACAACACACACACAGACCACCTACACCACAACACACACACAGACCACCTGCACCACAACACACACAGACCTACACCACAACACACACAGACCACCTACACAGACCACCTACACCACAACACACACAGGCCACCTACACCACATCACAATGACCACCTACAAAACATCACACAGACCACCTACACCACACACACAGACCTACACCACAACACACACATACCTACACCACACACATCCCTACACCACACCACACAGACCACCTACACCACAACACACACAGACTACCTACACCACAAACGCAGACCACCTACACCACACACGCACACCACCTACACCACAACACACCTACACCACCTACACCACAACACACCTACACCACAACACACACAGACCACCTGCACCACAACACACACAGACCACCTGCACCACAACACACACAGACCACCTGCAACACAACACACACAGACCACCTGTACCACAACACACACAGACCACCTACACCACGACACACACAGACCACCTACACCACAACACACACAGACCACCTGCACAACACACACAAACCTACACCATAGCACACACAGACCACCTACACGACACACGGACGACCTACACCACACCACATCACACAGACCACCTACACCACAACACACACAGACCACCTACACCACACACACAGACCTACACCACACACACAGACCTACACCACACACACATACCTACACCACACACACAGACCTACACCACACACACAGACCTACACCACAACACACACAGGCCACCAACACCACAACACACATAGACCACCTACACCACATCACAGACCTACACCACATCACACACAGACCACGAACACCACATCACACACAGACCACGAACAACACAACACACACAGACCTACACCACAACACACACAGACCTACACCACCACACACACAGACCACCTACACAACACACACACACATACCTACACCACAACACACACACAGACCACCTACACCACATCACAACAACCACCTACACCACATCACACAGACCACCTACACCACACACACAGACGTACACCACAACACACACATACCTACACAACAACACACACACAGACCACTTACACCACACACACAGACCACCTACACCACAACACACACAGACCTACACCACAACACACACATACCTACACCACAACACACACAGACCACTTACACCACACACACAGACCACCTACACCACATCACAAAGACCACCTACACCAACACACAGACCACGAACACCATAACACACACAGACCTACACCACAACACACACAGACCACCTACACCACACACAGACCTACACCACAACACACACAGACCACCTACACCACACACAGACCTACACCACAACACACACAGGCCTACACCACAACACACACAGACCATCAACACCACACACACAGACCTACACCACAACACACACAGGCCTACACCACAACACACACAGACCATCAACACCACACACACAGACCTACATCACAACACACACAGACCCCTACACCACAACACACACAGTGCTACACAAAAACACACACACAGACCACCTAAACCACAACACACACAGACCTACACCACACACACAGACCACCTACCCACAACACCCACAGACTTACACCACAACACACACAGACCACCTTCACCACAACACACAGACCTACACCACAACACACACACAGACCACCTACACCACATCACAACGACCACCTACACCACATCACACAGACCACCTACACCACGCACACAGACCTACACCACAACACACACATACCTACACCACAACACACACACAGACCACTTACACCACACACACAGACCACCTACACCAAAACACACAGAGACATACACCACAACACACACATACCTACACCACAACACACACAGACCACTTACACCACACACACAGACCACCTACACCACAACACACACAGACCTACACCACAACACACACACAGACCACCTACACCACAACACACACAGACCACCTACACCACATCACAAAGACCACCTACACCACACACACAGACCACGAACACCTACACCACACACAGACCTACACCACAACACACACAGGCCTACACCATAACACACACAGACCCCTACACCACACACACCACCTACACCACCACACACACAGACCACCTACACCACATCAAAGGCAACCTCCACCACACACACAGACCACCTCCACCACAACACACACAGACCACCTACACCACAACACACCTACACCACAACACACACAGACCACCTACACCACAACACACACACAGACCACCTACACCACAACACACACACAGACCACCTGCACCACAACACACACAGACCTACACCACAACACACACAGACCACCTACACAGACCACCTACACCACAACACACACAGGCCACCTACACCACAACACACCTACACCACAACACACACAGACCACCTACACCACAACACACACACAGACCACCTACACCACAACACACACACAGACCACCTGCACCACAACACACACAGACCTACACCACAACACACACAGACCACCTACACAGACCACCTACACCACAACACACACAGGCCACCTACACCACATCACAATGACCACCTACAAAACATCACACAGACCACCTACACCACACACACAGACCTACACCACAACACACACATACCTACACCACACACATCCCTACACCACACCACACAGACCACCTACACCACAACACACACAGACTACCTACACCACAAACGCAGACCACCTACACCACACACGCACACCACCTACACCACAACACACCTACACCACCTACACCACAACACACCTACACCACAACACACACAGACCACCTGCACCACAACACACACAGACCACCTGCACCACAACACACACAGACCACCTGCAACACAACACACACAGACCACCTGTACCACAACACACACAGACCACCTACACCACGACACACACAGACCACCTACACCACAACACACACAGACCACCTGCACAACACACACAAACCTACACCATAGCACACACAGACCACCTACACGACACACGGACGACCTACACCACACCACATCACACAGACCACCTACACCACAACACACACAGACCACCTACACCACACACACAGACCTACACCACACACACAGACCTACACCACACACACATACCTACACCACACACACAGACCTACACCACACACACAGACCTACACCACAACACACACAGGCCACCAACACCACAACACACATAGACCACCTACACCACATCACAGACCTACACCACATCACACACAGACCACGAACACCACATCACACACAGACCACGAACAACACAACACACACAGACCTACACCACAACACACACAGACCTACACCACCACACACACAGACCACCTACACAACACACACACACATACCTACACCACAACACACACACAGACCACCTACACCACATCACAACAACCACCTACACCACATCACACAGACCACCTACACCACACACACAGACGTACACCACAACACACACATACCTACACAACAACACACACACAGACCACTTACACCACACACACAGACCACCTACACCACAACACACACAGACCTACACCACAACACACACATACCTACACCACAACACACACAGACCACTTACACCACACACACAGACCACCTACACCACATCACAAAGACCACCTACACCAACACACAGACCACGAACACCATAACACACACAGACCTACACCACAACACACACAGACCACCTACACCACACACAGACCTACACCACAACACACACAGACCACCTACACCACACACAGACCTACACCACAACACACACAGGCCTACACCACAACACACACAGACCATCAACACCACACACACAGACCTACACCACAACACACACAGGCCTACACCACAACACACACAGACCATCAACACCACACACACAGACCTACATCACAACACACACAGACCCCTACACCACAACACACACAGTGCTACACAAAAACACACACACAGACCACCTAAACCACAACACACACAGACCTACACCACACACACAGACCACCTACCCACAACACCCACAGACTTACACCACAACACACACAGACCACCTTCACCACAACACACAGACCTACACCACAACACACACACAGACCACCTACACCACATCACAACGACCACCTACACCACATCACACAGACCACCTACACCACGCACACAGACCTACACCACAACACACACATACCTACACCACAACACACACACAGACCACTTACACCACACACACAGACCACCTACACCAAAACACACAGAGACATACACCACAACACACACATACCTACACCACAACACACACAGACCACTTACACCACACACACAGACCACCTACACCACAACACACACAGACCTACACCACAACACACACACAGACCACCTACACCACAACACACACAGACCACCTACACCACATCACAAAGACCACCTACACCACACACACAGACCACGAACACCTACACCACACACAGACCTACACCACAACACACACAGGCCTACACCATAACACACACAGACCCCTACACCACACACACAGACCTACACCACAACACACACAGATATACGCCACACACACAGACCTACACCACACACACAGACCTACATCACAACACACACAGACACCTACACCACAACACACACAGAGCTACACAAAAACACACACACAGACCACCTAAACCACAACACACCACATGACAAAGACCACCTACACCACACACACAGACCACCTACACCACAACACACACAGACCTACACCACAACACACATACCTACACCACAACACACACACAGACCACCTACACCACATCACAACGACCACCTACACCACATCACACAGACAACCTACACCACACACACAGACCTACATCACAACACACACAGACCCCTACACCACAACACACACAGAGCTACACAAAAACACACACACAGACCACCTAAACCATAACACACCACATCACAAAGACCACCTACACCACACACACAGACCACCTACACCACAACACACACAGACCTACACCACAACACACACATACCTACACCACAACACACACACAGGCCACTTACACCACACACACAGACCACCTACCCACAACACCCACAGACCTACACCACATCACACAGACCACCTACATCACAAACACAGACCTACACCACATCACACACAGACCACCGACACCACAACACACATAGACAACCTACACCACAACACACACAGACCACCTACACCACATCACACACAGACCACCTACACCACAACACACACACAGACCACCTACTCCACATCACAACGACTACCTACACCACATCACACACAGACCACCTACACCACAACACACACACAGACCACCTACTCCACATTACACACAGACCACCTACACCACATCACACACAGACCACCTACACCACAACAAAGACACAGACCACCTACACCACAACACACACAGACCCACACCACCACACACAAAGACCACCTGCACCACACACACAGACCACCTACACCACAACACACACAGACCACCTACACCACATCACACACACAGACCAACTACACCACATCACACACAGACCTACACCACAACACACACATACCCACACCACCACACACACAGGCCTACACCACAACACACACAGACCTTCACCACATGACAAGGACCACCTACACCCCACACACAGACCACCTACACCACACACAGACCTACACCACAACACACACAGACCAC
The DNA here is from genome assembly GCF_057628025.1 of Oncorhynchus mykiss. Lineage (NCBI taxonomy): Eukaryota > Metazoa > Chordata > Actinopteri > Salmoniformes > Salmonidae > Oncorhynchus > Oncorhynchus mykiss. The sequence continues at coordinate 61,358,525 of NC_143034.1, forward strand.
CTACACCACACACACAGACCTACACCACACCACACACAAACCTACACCACAAAACACACAGACCTACACCACAACACACACAGACCACCTACACCACACACAGACCTACACCACAACACACAAAGGCCTACACCACAACACACACAGACCCCTACACCACACACACAGACCTTCACCACAACACACACAGACATACGCCACAACACACACATACCTACACCACAACACACACACAGACCACCTACACCACATCACAACGACCACCTACACCACATCACACAGACCACCTACACCACAACACACACAGACCACCTACACAACATCACACACAGACCTACACCACAACACACACAGACCTACACCACAACACACACACAAACCACCTACACCACATAACAACGACTACCTACAACACATCACACACAGACCACCTACACCACATCACACACAGACCACCTACACCACAACAAACACACAGACCACCTACACCACAACAAACACACAGACCACCTACACCATATCACACACAGACCTACACCACAACACACAAAGACCCACACCACCACACACAAAGACCACCTGCACCACACACACACAGACCACCTACCCCACAACACACACACAGACCACCTACAACACAACACACACAGACCACCTGCAACACACACAGAACACCTGCACCACACACACAGACCACCTACACCACAACACACACAGACCACATCACACACACAGACAAACTGCACCACATCACACACAGACCTACACCACAACACACACAGACCCACACCACCACACACACAGGCCTACACCACAACACACACAGACCTTCACCACATGACAAGGACCACCTACACCCCACACACAGACCACCTACACCACACACAGACCTACACCACAGCACACACAGACCACCTACACCACCACACACACAGACCTACACCACAACACACACAGACCACCTACACCACATCACAAAGACTACATTTTCAATCTGAACCTTCTGTAGCCTTACACCTTGCTGAACCGGTTTCAGGTCGAAACCTGCCCCAGAAAAATGTCTTCACCTTTTGTCTACGAGAATCTGACAGCCTCCCAAGACCTCGTGCTCTTGCTCCTATGTCTGGGTTTCTGAGACTAGTAAATCCCGCCAGTGGGCCCCTACCAGTCTCTCATTACATTAGAAACAAGGAAGCAGAAATGAAAAAATTCAATCTTTGTCAAATCCGTCATGATTTATGTGAAGAGGCCCACAATGTGGATACTAAAATCTCAGTTGGATTGTTGGCTGTTTTCACTACATAATATTTCAAAGTTGTCCTTTTTGGGTTGAGAAAAAGTGTCTGCTAGCCTTACTCCCGTTCTGATAACCTGGTTTAGCTAGCCATATAAAATGACGGGTGGTAGTTAAAGTCATTTTTAGGCGTTAGCCTAATGCAGTTGATTGGTGATGATGAAATGAACATGTATTGGGGTTGACATTCAAACAAGCATTATACTGTGATTTTTACCCCCAACATTTTAGTGAAGTACACATATAAACAATTGCCTAAATGTAGGCTAATTTTGATGGGCGGCCCTGAGGAGATTCTTGATCGGTACCACACGGGTAGTCTGGAAAACACAACCCTTGGGAACAGAGTGACTAGAGCCTGGTTTCAATTATGGACTCTTTTCATAGAGTAACTATGTCACTACCGACGACACTTCTTTATGCGCTTGAATAAAATACAACATTTTCGCTAACAAGATGGAGATCACACAGCTTATTTTTAATGAGTGCATTTCGCAAATGGCTAGTTTCCATGAACTACCTTAACTAAAACCACTGCAAAGGTTTTGCCTGAAAACATTGGTTTTGCCTGAAAACATTGGTTTTGAATAGCGATGTTCTGGAATGTCTGCATCGTGTTGGGAGAGTCCCCAGAATTTATTTTTGATCTTTTATCTACGTAGGCAGTGACATCCCACTAAGAATTTACCAACGGCGTCGTCTTTTGGACGTCTCTTTTTGGTCCTGGCCGGACCATCCGTCTTCTTTTGGTGCAGTCCGGACCAAATCTGAACCATTCATACACATCTACTGTATGTTTCACAAGATTGGACAGCACAGTACATCACAATACAGTAGAGCACTGCAGAGTATATTACATTACAGTAGGTACACAGTACAGTAAACAAAAGGAGAGTATACCAAAGTATAGTACAATACAGTAGAGCATAGTAGAGTAGTGGAGTAGAGTTAAGTAAAGAAATGTAAAGCATAGTGTACTTTATTGTACCCTACCTTACTCCAATGTACTCTACTGAATTAAACTCTACTGCACTGTACTATACTCTACTGAATTAAACTATACTGTACTGCTCTGTACTCTACTGCCAAAAGAGTCAATCATTGAAACCAGACCCTAGTCACTGTTGCCTAGGGTCGGGTTTCTAGACTACCCCACCTGGGGATGCGTGGGTGACATTGACATTGTTTTGGTTGAACTCTTAACTGATCTAACTGAACATTTTGTAACTGTGTATCTTGCTGAACCAGCTGCGTAAGCAGTATGAAGCAGAGGCCTGACAACCGTTTCAAACAACACATTTTAACCTGGTTAAAATGGACACCTGTCTGTTTTCTTGGCTAACCCTTCATGTGACACCTTTTGTTTGGTTTCTCCCTCCAACTTTGCTTATGTCAATGTTGTGAACAGAGCATCCTATGGTGGCAGTGGGGTTATGGTATGGGCAGGCATAAGCTACGGACAACAAAAACAATAGCATTTTATCGACTTACTTTTGATATTACACAGCCACCACCAAAGTAGTTTTACAGAATTTGGCAGAAAGTCCACTCTGCCTCACAACCACAGACCACGTGTAACCACGCCAGCCCAGGACCTCCACATCCGGCTTTTTCACCTGAGGGATCATCTGAGACCAGCCACCCATACCGGGCAGATGGAAGACAGCGTGTGGTGTCGTGTGGGCGAGCTTATGTCAATGTTGTGAACAGAGTGTCCTATGGTGGCAGTGGGGTTATGGTATGGGCAGGCATAAGTTAGGGACAACAAAAACAATAGCATTTTATCGACTTACTTCTGATACTTCAGTATATTTAAAAACCAAATACTTTTCACATTGACAGGGTTGTAGTGGAGCAGGTTGAGAGTGTCCACATCACCAACAAACTATCATGGTCCAAACACACCAAGACAGTTGTGAAGAGGGTACGACAACACCTTTTCCCATTCAGGAGACTGAAAAGATTTGTCATGGGTCCCCAGATCCTCAAAAGGTTCTACAGCTGCACTATTGAGAGCATCCTGACCGGTTGCATCACCGCCTGGCATGGCACCTGCTTGGCATCTGACCATAAAGCACTACAAAGGGTAATGTGTATGGCCCTGTAGGTCCTGGACCTACAGGTATATACTAGGTGGTATCAGAGGCGGTGTCAGAGGAAGGCCCAAAAAAATCACTCAAATCTTAGACTGTTCTCTCTGCTACCACACATCAACCGGTACCGGAGCTCCAAGTCTAGGTCCAAAAGAGTCCTTAACAGCTTCTACCCTCAAATGGCCACCCGTTTTTTTTACACTATTGCTACTCGCTGTTTATTATCTATGCATAGTCACGTTACCCCTACCTACATGTACAAATTACCTCGACTAACCTGTACCCCGCACATTGACTTGATACCGGTACCCCCTGTATATAGCCTCGTCATTGTTATTTTATTGTGTTACTTTTATAAAAAAAATTACTGTAGTTTATTTAGTACATTTTTTCTCAACTCTATTTCTTGAACTGCATTGTTGGTTAAGGGCTCGTAAGTAAGCATTTCACTGTTGCATTCGGCACAATTAGATTTTTAGAATATTTTAATGAATGACTTTCACATTTACTTCTGTCATTTTCTATTAAGGTATCTTTACTTTGACTCAAGTATGATACTTGGGTACTTTTTCTACCACTGGCTATTGGTACACCGTAATTACAAGTTAGTACCCTTCAGCCAAATCCTGTGTAACACCTAGTAATTACATTGTACTTATGTGAATATTACATGTACTCTATAGCATACTAGTTTATTCTCCCACTCGGATGGCGCTTCCAGAAGCTTTCAAATGAGGCCAGGTTGTCAGAATGGGTAATGTACTGTATAAGTACACATTAATTACAAGTAAGTACCTCTCAAGATACACTTCCTTTTAACTAGCTAAATCCTGTGTAACAACTAGTAATTACATTGTACGTAGGCAAACATTACATGTAGAAATAGTGTCTTATTCCTCATCTGAGATGACACTCGTACTACATCTGTTTCCGTGAGCTCAACCAAGTTAACCCAGATGGTACGCTTTTGGGGCCAAGTGCTAGCAACAATGTTGAGTGGAGATATATTTTAAATAGTGCAAAATCATGGTTAAGTAATTAGAGCCTATTGAGCATGGGCTATAATCTCTCAGACACCCAGTGCTTCCACAAGGGATCGCAACCTTTGTCACAGTTAAGTTAGTGAATTTAGTGGAAACCTGCCCATTTGTAACAAGCATGGTAACATGTCAGTGGCGCAGCGGTCTAAGGCACCTCATCTCAGTGCTAGAGGCATCACTACAGACCCTTGTTCAATTCCAGGCTGTATCACAACAGGCTGTGATTGGGAGTCCCCTGGGCGGCACACAACTGGCCCAGCGTCGTCCGGTTTAGAGTTTGGCCGGGGTAGGCCGTCATTGTAAATAAACATTTGTTCTTAACTGACTTGCCTAGTTAAATAAAGGTAACATGTATTATTATTTTTAAACAAGCATTCGTTGTTACACCTCTGTAATGAAAGACCAAAATTACTACCAGTTGCATGTTATTACACTGTAACTTTGAGTTGTTAGTTAACTACAATACTTGTTAGTTTAATTACACATTATAAAATCTGAAAAATTATTCATATGAAAATCCCCAATAAAAACATTAATCATTCTATTTGAACTTTCAGCACTCTGATGTAGTTGACATTAGACAGAAATGTTATGGAGTTGATGTTTTACAGTTGACATTCTTCTTCATTCAAGTGGTATACACAGTAGCTATTATAAAATAAACATATTTGAACCAAAATTCATAGTCTATCAGGTAGATGAGGTTGACAGTTTATGGTTGTGACCATGGTTATTACAATATTGCTTGTTTAAATCTATCAAAAGTAGAGAACTTTACAGACCATGAGTGATCTTGTTGCACTACAAGTAATGAGGACATGAAGAAGGGGTCCTTATGGTATAGCTGACCCTGCTCACTTCTGATTCATTTTAGACAAATCTGACGGAGTTCATCTAGTCTCCTGACACACCTTTTTAGGAATCACAGTTTTGAGAGAAACATTATTAAATGTTATAGAGGGCTATTGCAAGAAACTACATTAGATAATTGTCACGAATATTACCGATGGTGACTCCCTTTCTTTTTCGGGTGGCGCTCGGCGGTCGTTGTCGCAGGTCTTCTAGCTGCCACCGATCCTTTGTTCTGTGTTTGTTTGGTTTTGTCTAATTGGTTTCACCTGTTTCTTGTTTGGTTATTAGGGTGGGGTTATATATAGTTTGTTCAGCCCGCTTCTGTTTCTGCGGGCTTGTTCGTATGTATGTGTTAGAGTGGTTTGTGTTTGTATTTCGGGTTTCTCGCTGTCCTTTATTTTTTCACATTATTGTTTTCTATTTTGTTCCTGTGATTTATTCTGGACATTAAAGCGTGTTTTTCCCGCATCCTTTTGCTCTCTGCACCTGACTCCACACCTATACACTCATTGAGTGTTACAGAAGCCCGCACCTTAATATGGAGTCAGCAGGAGCAGCGACCACCCCTCTTCCCACGATGGAGGAGAGAGTCCTTCATCACACGTCCATCCTCCATCGCATCGGATCAGCGATGGATCAAATGATGGAGAGGATGGATCGTTGGGAGAGGAGTGGTCTCCCTACTACCCCACCTACCCTCCCACCAGCAACTCTACCATCTCCCCCAGCGGGATCTGGTTCCAGCGGCCTGCGCATTACGCCTCCGAGGGAGTACGATGGAGCAGCGGCGGGGTGCCAGGGATTCCTGCTTCAACTAGACCTCTACCTGGCCACCGTTCGGCCGGCTCCCTCGGACGAGGAGAGCGTGAGTGTCCTCGTCACTTGCCTTACGGGCAGAGCCCTGGAGTGGGACGGGAACGGAACGGGAACGCTGTCTGGAACGGGCCCGACTCAGCGAGGGGCAACTACCCGGAGATCACCCGCCATTTCCGGGCCGTGTTCGATCACCCTCCAGAGGGCCGAGCGGCGGGTGAGAGGTTGTTCCATCTCAGGCAGGGGACGAGGAGCGCGCAGGACTTGATTTCCGGACCTTGGCCGCTGGAGCAGGGTGGAACGACAGGGCCCTGATAGACCATTACAGGTGTAGCCTGAGAGAGGACGTCCGCAGGGAGCTGGCTTGTCGGGACACTACGCTTAGCCTGGATGAACTGATAGACCTGTCGATCCGGTTAGACCATCTGCTAGCTGCTCACGGACGTTCTGAAAGGGTCCTGTTAGTTCCACTTCCTGACCCTCCCGCTCCTATCCCGATGGAGCTAGGAGGGGCCGCGTCTAGGGAGATCGGAGGAGGAGGCTCCTCCTGTACCAGTTGTGGCCGGAGAGGGCACACTTCAGGTCGGTGCTGGAGGAGTTCATCTGGGAATCGAGAAGGCAGGCAGAACACTCCTCGGTCACCCCAGGTGAGTAAGCACCACACTCTCCCAGAGTTTCCTGTTGGTCACACGTTTTTATTCATTTGTTCATCCTTAAATTTTTTCCCTCTCTCCAGCATAAGGCGCTAGTAGATTCAGGCGCAGCTGGGAACTTCATAGATCGCGGACTCGCTCAGAGGTTGAGGATTCCGTTAGTAAAAGTAGACCCCCCTTTTCCCGTGCACTCTTTAGATAGTCAACCATTAGTGTCAGGGCTGGTCAGGGAAGCCACAATTCCTTTGGAGATGATTACGCAGGGGAATCATAAGGAGCGAATTAGTCTGTTCCTTATCGATTCACCTGCGTTTCCGGTGGTGCTGGGGATTCCCTGGCTGGCTATTCACAATCCAACGATTTCGTGGAAACAGGGAACTCTCCAGGGGTGGTCTGATGAGTGTTCAGGCAGGTGTGTAGGGGTTTCCATCGGTACGACAACGGTGGAGAGTCCAGACCAGGTTTCCACCATGCGCATTCCCGCTGAGTATGCCGATTTGGCTATCGCTTTCAGTAAAAAGAAGGCGACCCAATTACCACCCCATCGACAGGGGGATTGCGTGATAAACCTCCAGGTAAACGCTGCACTCCCCAGGAGTCATGTGTATCCTTTATTCCAGGAGGAGACATTGGCTATGGAGACATATGTCACGGAAGCTCTGGGACAGGAGTACATTCGGCCCTCCATGTCACCCGTCTCCTGGAGTTTATTTTTTGTGAAGAAAAAGGATGGTGGTTATCGCATTTCCAGCTCGGGGGTGGTAATGGAGGGTGACCGCGTCAAGGCCGTGCGTAATTGGCCGACTCCGACCACGGTAAAGGAGGTGCAGCGGTTCTTAGGGTTTGCCAATTACTACCGGAGATTTATCCAGGGTTTTGGTCAGGTAGCAGCTCCTATTACCTCACTGCTGAAGGGGGGTCCGGTGCATTTGCAGTGGTCAGCAGAGGCGGACGGAGCTTTCCGTAGGTTGAAGGCGCTGTTCACTGAGGCGCCGGTGTTGGCTCATCCGGACCCTTCTTTGGCGTTCATAGTAGAGGTGGACGCATCCGAGGCTGGGGTTGGAGCGGTGCTCTCACAGTGCTCGGGTGCGCCACCGAAGCTCCGTCCCTGTGCCTTTTTTTCGAAGAAACTCGGGCCGGCGGAGCGGAATTATGATGTGGGGACAGGGAATTGTTGGCTATGGTTAAGGCCCTGAAGGTGTGGAGACACTGGCTTGAGGGGGCTAAGCACCCTTTCCTTATCTGGACTGACCACCGTAACCTGGAGTATATCCGATCAGCTAGGAGACTGAATCCTCGTCAGGCAAGGTGGGCCATGTATTTCACTAGATGTTGTTTTACTATATCGTATCGACCAGGTTCCCTCAACACTAAGGCCGACGCACTGTCCCGACTCTATGACACTGAGGACCGGTCCATCGATCCTACTCCCATCATTCCGGCGGCCAAGCTGGTAGCACCAGTAGTATGGGAGGTGGACGCAGACATCGAGCGGGCGCTAAGGGAGGAACCTGCGCCTCCACAGTGTCCGGAGGGTCGTAGGTACGTGCCGCTCGCTGTTCGTGATCAATTGATTCGATGGGCTCATAGTCTACCCTCGTCGGGTCACCCAGGTATTTCTAGGACAGTGCGAGGTCTTAGGAGGAAGTACTGGTGGCCCACCTTGGTGAGGGATGTGCGATTCTATGTCTCCTCCTGTTCGGTGTGCGCCCTGAGTAAGGCTCCTAGGCACCTGCCACGAGGGAAATTACAACCCCTCCCCGTTCCACAACGGCCGTGGACCCATCTATCGGTGGATTTCTTACTGACCTTCCCCCCTCTCAGGGGAACACAACGATCCTGGTCGTTGTGGATCGGTTCTCTAAGTCCTGCCGTCTTATCCCATTGCCCGGTCTCCCTACGGCCCTGCAGACTGCGGAAGCCCTTTTCACCCATGTCTTCCGGCACTACGGGGTGCCCGAGGATATAGTTGCTGATCGGGGTCCCCAGTTTACCTTCCGTGTGTGGAGGGCATTTATGGAACGTCTGGGGGTCTCGGTCAGCCTGACCTCAGGGTATCACCAGGAGAGTAATGGGCAGGTGGAGAGAGTGAACCAGGAGGTGGGTATGTTTCTGCGGTCGTATTGCCAGGACCGGCCAGGGGAGTGGGTGAGATACATCCCCTGGGCAGAAATGGCCCAGAAATCACTAAACCACTCCTCTACCAACATGTCACCATTTGAGTTTGTGTTGGGGTACCAGCCGGTCCTGGCACCATGGCATCAGAGCCAGACTGAGGCTCCTGCGGTGGAGGAGTGGGTGCAGCGCTCTAAGGAGACCTGGAGGGCCGTCCAGGAGTCATTACGCCAAGCGAGTGGCAGAAGAAGAGTGCTGACCGTCACCGCAGTGAGGCCCCCGTGTTTGAGTCTGGCTCTCGACCCGAAAACTGCCCCTCCGCTTGCCCTGCTGGAAGCTGGTTCCGCAGTGTGTAGGGCCATTTAAAGTCCTGAGGAGAATAAACTAGGTTTGTTATCGATTATTACTTCCTTCGTATTATCGCATTAACCCCTCGTTTCATGTGTCTCTTCTCAGGCCGGTGGTAGCTGGGCTCATGCAGGAAGGTGAGGTTCCGGAGGTCCCTCCACCCCCTCTGGACATCGAGGGGTCCCCGGCGTACACGATACGAGCAATTCTGGACTCGAGACGCCGGGTGAGGGGCTTGCAGTACCTCGTTGACTGGGAGGGGTACGGTCCGGAGGAGAGGTGCTGGGTCCCGGTGGGGGATATTCTGGATCCATCTATGTTGAGAGAGTTCCATCGCCTCCATCCGGATCGCCTGGTGCCTCGGCCCCCGGGTCGTCCCCGGCGAGCTGCGCATCGGGGGGGGGGGGGGGGGGGGGGGGGTACTGTTAGGAATATTACCGAAGGTGACTCCCCTTCTTGTTCGGGTGGCACTCGGCGGTCGTCGTCGCCGGTCTTCTAGCTGCCACGATCGTTTGTTCTGTGTTCGTTTGGTTTTGTCTAATTGGTTTCACCTGTTTCTTGTTTGGTTATTAGGGTGGGGTTATATATAGTTCGTTCAGCCCGCTTCTGTTTGTGTGGGCTTGTTCGTATGTACAGTGCCTTGCGAAAGTATTCGGCCCCCTTGAACTTTGCGACCTTTTGCCACATTTCAGGCTTCAAACATAAAGATATAAAACTGTATTTTTTTGTGAAGAATCAACAACAAGTGGGACACAATCATGAAGTGGAACAACATTTATTGGATATTTCAAACTTTTTTAACGAATCAAAAACTGAAAAATTGGGCGTGCAAAATTATTCAGCCCCCTTAAGTTAATACTTTGTAGCGCCACCTTTTGCTGCGATTACAGCTGTAAGTCGCTTGGGGTATGTCTCTATCAGTTTTGCACATCGAGAGACTGAACTTTTTTCCCATTCCCATGCAAAACAGCTCGAGCTCAGTGAGGTTGGATGGAGAGCATTTGTGAACAGCAGTTTTCAGTTCTTTCTACAGATTCTTGATTGGATTCAGGTCTGGACTTTGACTTGGCCATTCTAACACCTGGTAATGTTTATTTTTGAACCATTCCATTGTAGATCTTGCTTTATGTTTTGGATCATTGTCTTGTTGGAAGACAAATCTCTGTCCCTGTCTCAGGTCTTTTGCAGACTCCATCAGGTTTTCTTCCAGAATGGTCCTGTATTTGGCTCCATCCATCTTCCCATCAATTTTAACCATATTCCCTGTCCCTGCTGAAGAAAAGCAGGCCCAAACCATGATGCTGCCACCACCATGTTTGACAGTGGAGATGGTGTGTTCAGGGTGATGAGCTGTGTTGCTTTTACGCCAAACATAACGTTTTGCATTGTTGCCAAAAAGTTCAATTTTGGTTTCATCTGACCAGAGCACCTTCTTCCACATGTTTGGTGTGTCTCCCAGGTGGCTTGTGGCAAACTTTAAACGACACTTTTTATGGATATCTTTAAGAAATGGCTTTCTTCTTGCCACTCTTCCATAAAGGCCAGATTTTGTGCAATATACGACTGATTGTTGTCCTATTGACAGAGTCTCCCACCTCAGCTGTAGAGCTCTGCAGTTCATCCAGAGTGATCATGGGCCTCTTGGCTGCATCTCTGATCAGTCTTCTCCTTGTATGAGCTGAAAGTTTAGAGGGACGGCCAGGTCTTGGTAGATTTGCAGTGGTCGGATACTCCTTCCATTTCAATATTATCGCTTGCACAGTGCTCCTTGGGATGTTTAAAGCTTGGGAAATATTTTTGTATCCAAATCCAGCTTTAAACTTCTTCACAACAGTATCTCGGACCTGCCTGGTGTTTTCCTTGTTCTTCATGATGCTCTCTGCGCTTTTAACGGACCTCTGAGACTATCACAGTGCAGGTGCATTTATACGGAGACTTGATTACACACAGGTGGATTGTATTTATCATCATTAGTCATTTAGGTCAACATTGGATCATTCAGAGATCCTCACTGAACTTCTGGAGAGAGTTTGCTGCACTGAAAGTAAAGGGGCTGAATAATTTTGCACGCCCAATTTTTCAGTTTTTGATTTGTTAAAAAAGTTTGAAATATCCAATAAATGTCGTTCCACTTCATGATTGTGTCCCACTTGTTGTTGATTCTTCACAAAAAAATAAAGTTTTATATCTTTATGTTTGAAGCCTGAAATGTGGCAAAAGGTCGCAAAGTTCAAGGAGGCCGAAAACTTTCGCAAGGCACTGTATGAGTGGTTTGTGTTTGTATTTCGGATTTCTCGCTGTCCTTTATTTTTTCACATTATTGTTTTCTATTTTGTTTCTGTGATTTATTCTGGATATTAAAGCGTGTTTTTCCCGCATCCTTTTGCTCTCTGCGCCTGACTCCACACATATACACTCATTGAGCATTACAATAATATTTCAGTTAATATCCATAATTGCCTGTTTTGTAAACACTTTTTGGAGAGTTTGAAATTGAGATCCTTTGATCCGGACAAGGGCATTTCCGGGCATAGAAATTAATAATTAAATTCCAAAAACAAATGTTTTCCTTTATAAAATACATCTACATTTGATTTTTATGCTCAAATAATGAACAAAACATTTTTTTTACTATAACAATAAAGTTTCCCTGCCAGACAAGGATTGTCCCGACATTCAAGTATCCTTGATTCACACGGTTGAAGGTCCTAGTCACTCAAAGGGACGGTTGGGAGGGTTGAAGTAAACTGCATGACTGTCCTCAACAAAACCCCACCTGACTAGGCTATAATTGTGTCCTCTGTTGTGTAATGGCAGGTGGATGCATCAAACAGGAACTATTCATGGTTGGCTATAGTTTGTTTGAGGCCCACCAGAGAACCTGTTTAACCTTTCTATTTATTGTGTTGCATAAAAGGAGACTAGTTTACCTAGTCAATCATTTTCATGTGTTTGTACAGAGGCAATTAGTCAAAAAAACAGTGTTCTAAAGTGTCTGCATACATGTACCTGCCTATGCTGAGTTAGCTTTGTAGAGTGTTAAACGCCACAACTCATATCAGTCTTCCACACCCATATCATCACCACCCCATTGTGCAAGATGGGGAAGTCAACCATGTAAGAGACGTTGGGATTTTATGAGGGTAGGTCATGCTTCACAAAGTTAGCACGACCCAGAGCCATATATAGATATGGAAAGTAATGACTTATTTACATTGCCTCTAACTGTATAGCTATGGCATGACCTACAAAGATAGCATAGGCATAGGCTAGAGAAAAAAAACACCTAAAAAACAATAAAAGAGCTGACAGCATTAGGCCTAGTTAAAACCTGTTGCATCTCTAGGGGCGCTATTTCATTTTTGGATAAAAAACGTTCCCGTTTTAAGCGCGATATTTTGTCATGAAAAGATGCTTGACTATGCATAAGAAAACACTCTGAAGTTTCAGAATCTGCAAAGATTTTGTCTGTAAGTGCCCCAGAACTCATTCTAGGCGAAACCAAGATGAAACGTCAAACAGGAAATTAGCAGAATTTCTGAAGCTCTGTTTTCTAATGTCTCCTTATATGGCTGTGAATGCGACAGGAATAAGCTTTGACCTTCTGACGTTTCCCCAAGATGTCGGCAGCATTGTGACGTATTTGTAGGCATATCATTGGAAGATTGACCATAAGAGACTACATTTTCCAAGTGTCCGCCTGGTGTCCTGCATCGAAATTGGTGCGCAAAGCCAGGTGCAAGTATTTTTCCATTTGATTGAGAGGAGAAACCATGCTTCCACGAACGATATATCATCGAAGAGATATGTGAAAAACACCTTGAGGATTGATTCTAAACAACGTTTGCCATGTTTTCAGTCGATATTATGGAGTTAATTTGGAAAAAAGTTCGCGTTTTGAGGACTGAATTTTCGTTTTTTTTTGGTAGCCAAATGTGATGTACAAAATGGAGCTATTTCTAATACACAAAGAATCTTTTTGGAAAAACTGAGCATTTGCTATCTAACTGAGAGTCTCCTCATTGAAAACATCCGAAGTTATTCAAAGGTAAATTATTTTATTTGAAGGCTTTTATGTTTTTGTTGAAATGTTGCGTGCTGGATGCTAACGCTAATGCTAACGCTAAATGCTACGCTAGCTAGCTACTTTTACACAAATGATTGTTTTCCTATGGTTGAGAAGCATATTTTGAAAATCTGAGATGACAGTGTTGTTTACAAAAGGCTAAGCTTGAGAGATGGTATATTTATTTCATTTCATTTGCGATTTTCATGAATAGTTAACGTTGCGTTATGGTAATGAGCTTGAGTCTGTATTCACGATCCCGGATCCGGGATGGGGAGATCAGAAAGGTTATTAAGTACCATTCTTGTAAGACAATCTATTTGATTTAAAAAGACTTACATACATTCCTTATTTACGTAGCCTTTATACATTTGACATGGATAACACAGAATCTTGTTGTAATTTCAGTGAAAAGGTTAATAGCTTGTTATTTTAGGCCTAGGCAGGCTTTATTTATTTAATGAAAAGTGTGACAATACAACTCCCACAATGCAGTGCGTTTTCAAAATGTCGCCCTCCTTCGTGACTTGACTTCTGTGCCATCAGACAACAAAGCATAGCTTAATTTAGCAAATCTGACAGTCTACATAAATAATTGTATTTACTGAAGCATGAGACTTCTGATTACATTTGCCAGACGTATTCATAAACGGCCTCTGTACACTCCCACGTCATGTCTAAGTTCGGCAGCGAGTTGCTCCGGGGCTGCTACGAACAGCGGCCTGCAGTTCAGAGATGACCAACTGGTCTGCGGTTCGACCGGAGAGCTGTTCCAGAGGCTTCGCGGTCAGGTGGAGGTGAGGGCGGAATTCATAAGTGAGGAAGAGGAGGGTGCTCTCATGAAAGAACTCGAGCTTGGGCTGAGAAAGAAACGATACGAGTTCGACCACTGGGACGATGTAAAGTTGTAAATAGACCTTGATTGTTGACTACAAAGAAGTGCCCAACTCACGTTAGCTAGATAAAGCTGCTGCACGTCCTCAGCTCCGGGGGGCTGGTACGGAGGAGCTCTTTTGATTAATTTCCCTATTGGCATCATGCAAATGCTTTGTAGTCATATTTCACCTATAAACATGCAGAGAAAAAAACAGCGGCAGCAATAACATCAATATCCATACTATACTAGATGTAAAGTTTCATATTTGAATTGTTCGACTATTAATTATCGTCATCATACATTACAAGTTGAATCGATCTTAATTAATTTAGATTGAACAGGCAGTTTCCCAATAGCAATGCAATTTAGGCTTATGCGTGTTTTAACGATGCATCGGCCGAAGATTTCACATACGTTTCCCAAAACACCACGCAGAAAGAACGTTTGCTAAGTGCATCGTTGGTTGTTGATACTGATTTGTTTGAGATAATAAAAAAAATTGCGGTGCTCTCGAATCAGCTTGCTCCATTCAAATATCACCTTTACTTTATAATTATTCCACAATACTGATTAGCTCCAGATAAATATTGTGACGACCCTGGGTTTATAAGCGCCGAAATCGAATCTGCCACACGAGCATGTTGTGGCACAGTCGATAGCGCGCTGGACTTCGGGACAGAAGGTTGAGGGTTCGAGACCTGCTCCCTGCCTGTTTCATTACAATATTATCACCTGCAAATATTGATGCTGGAAATTCTAGTACTTACCCAATATTTATGCACTAAATCACAGATTTGGCACATGCTACACATCATGAAATACACTGAACAAAAATATAAACCCAACATGTAAAGTGTTGGTCCCATGTTTCATGAGCTGAAATACAAATTCCCAGAAATGTTCCATAAGCACAAAAAGCTTATTTCTCAAAATGTCTGTGCACAAAGTGTTTTAATGAATACACCCCTGATCACAGTTCACTTTGATCGCAGCCACATACAAACAGTGTGATCACTTTGCTTTTGTATAATTCCTTCTCACTTCTATACTCTCTCCTCCTCTCACCTTTTTCCTTGTGGACTTCAGTGCACAACAAATCAGCTGTCTGACCAGGCAAAAAAACTTAAGCCAAACCTTCATATCATAACTGCTAACCGCTACACTCAGCCTACATCGTTGTAACCGTATTAGCTAACGTCATAGTCAACATAGCTACGAGAACTAACGCGTTAGTAAACCCATTACAATCATACAGTGTTGAATAGCCATAGCCAGCTATCTAACATAGCATCCCTCTCTGTCTGAGCTGGCTGTTTTGAGTAGGCTAAACTAGCTAGCTAAGTGAAAGTGAAAAAAATACAAAGGATAGCTATCTCTCTCTCTCTCTCTTCTCCTTCATTTTTAAACTCATGTATTTGTTCCAAACTGTTCAACTGTTGCTTTCTCTCTCTTGAGTCAACTGCTCAACACATTTTATGCACTGTGGTGATAGCTAGCTGGAGTTTATGCTTTCAGTACAAGATTAATTCTCTGATCCTTTGATTGGGTGGACAACATGTCAGTTCATGCTGAAAGTGCTCTAATAGGTTGAAGGATGTCCTCTGGAAGTTGTCATAATTACTGTGTAAGTCTAAAGACGGTAGTGAGAACCATGAGCCTCCTAGGTTTTGTATTGAAGTCAATGTACCCAGAGGAGGACGGAAACTAGCTGTCCTCTGGCTACACCATGGTGCTACCCTATAGAGTGCAGTGGGTTTTAATCAATTATTTGGTGAGTTGGGTATTTTTAGTATAGTTTTATCTTAAAAAGGATCACTTTTTTTAATGTTTCACTATTTGTATTTTTATGAAATTCACTGAGCAGGATGATCCTCCTCTGAGAGACCTCCACTGGCCTTTCTAGCCTATATCCTACTGTAGCCTATATCCTACTGTAGCCTATTAATGCAGTTATCTCGGTTTTTATTTGAAGCATATTTTTATACTTTGCTTGTTTGAAACAACTGCAAAGAAATTGGCAACTTTGTATTTGTAGTCAACTTTGTTCCGAAGTAATCGGCGTTCCCAGCAAGACGGATAAACAGCTTGATTCTATGTTTGATGCCGAAAGGGCAAAAAATCTTCCAACGACACACTTAGCTGATCTACGAGTGGTCTGAGGCAGTCGGTAAATAACACGCGTTTTCAATTGAAATTTTAGGTGACAATGGTTTTGTGGAACAGCTCTGAGATTTAATGATGCTCCTACAAACATTCTAGTGATGAACTTAGCCTTAAAATGCTTTTGGGAAACCTAGCCCAGAACAGTGTTTGTTGGCAATCAGGGATGAAAATTGGAAAATAAAATCACTCTGAAAAAATCCTTGAAATCAATGTAAATTATCCAAATAATTTCACTCCTGGAACCCAGTCCCCCTCCACAATCCCACCCCTGTTGACAATGATCACTCCCTTGAGGCCCCTACCATAACTGAATGAAAAAATGTAATTAATTCTTTCAACATTGTGCTCACCAGGCGATTCATGGTTACCGGGAGACAGAGCGTGCTCAGTGGGGAGCAGTGTGTGAGGGGGTGATGGATCGCCTCCGAGCTGTGGCTTTCTCTGAGGGCAGCCCTCTCCTAGGCCCTGTGCATGTCCTGGACCTGGACAAGGCTGGATACATCAAACCACACATCGACAGTGTCAAGGTAGGTAGACGGCTCTCATATTAACCTGAGATGAAAGGCATGATAAATATGGAACACGGTGTTCTGTGTGCATGATTATTGACTGGGCACAATGTGAATACTTTTTTGGCAAAAGTGTTCTTTTACAATGCAGTTTGAAACTCAGTCATTCTCTCATTCCCCCTCACCCCTGTTTTTTTATCTTTCATCCTGCCTTTCTCTTTCACTGTCTCCCTGACCCTTTCTTTCCCTTCCTCTCCTCTCTCTCTGTCAGTTCTGTGGCAGCACTATAGCAGGTCTGAGTTTGTTGTCAGACAGTGTGATGCGCTTGGTGAGGGAGGATGAACCTGCTGAACCTGTTTCTGCCCCGTCGCTCTCTCTACATACTCAGGTAAGGACCCAATAAGGCCTGCCATAGCAACATTCTGTCTTTCATTGTTTACAAACGACCACCTGCGCATACACTGTAATCAGAGTCTACCTGGTAGGCCTAAGGTAGGTTTGTACTACCCAAAACAATTCTATGGATTTATTTGACATGGGAAAGAGCAACTGAGTAAATTCCCTGCACTGTAAATACCCTGCACTAAACAAACCCACAGTATCTCCTGTGGAGAACAAGAACATGAAGTGGTTTACTTAATTGTTCTACGTTACCTCCATGTTTGTACACTCTGACTGAACGCCTCCTATAGCCTATAACTATCCTTATGAGGGCCCAGTGGTCCGCCTGGTCTGATGACCTGGGGTCGTATGTATCAACTATGGAACATCTCAGAGTGGGAGTACAAATCTAGGATCAGGTCCTCCCCTGTCCATGTTGGGGTTCATTCCACAAATTAAATTCTACAGTATTTCAATTCCCTCTCCCTCTATATTCCATTAATTTAACATCAAATTCCAGGTAAGTCTTTGACTAGAGATCAATAAATTCCTCATGGCCATGTCACTGTTCAGACAACCTAGAGAAACTGGTATGGTAGTTTAAATGATTTACAGTTGAAATCGGAAGTTAACATACACTTAGGTTGGAATCAATAAAACATATAACCACTCCACAAATTTCTTGTTAACAGACTATAGTTTTGGAAAGGTGGTTAGGACATCTACTTTGTGCATGACACAAGTAATTTTTCCAACAATTGTTTACAGACAGATTATTTCACTTGTAATTCACTGTATCACAATTCCAGTGGGTCAGAAGTTTACATACACTAAGTTGACTGTGCCTTCAAACAGCTTAGAAAATTGCAGAAAATTATGTCATGGCTTTAGAAGCTTCTGATAGGTTAATTGACATAATTTGAGTCAATTGGAGGTGTACCTGTGGATGCATTTCAAGGCCTACCTTCAAACTCACTACCTCTTTACTTGACATCATGGGAAAATCCAAATAAATCAGCCAAGACCTCAGATTTATTTAGACATCCACAAGTCTGGTTCATCCTTGGGAGCAATTTACAAACACCTGAAGGTGACACGTTCATCTGTACAAACAATAGTACGCAAGTATAAACACCATGGGACCACACAGGCGCGTTGTCTCCTAGAGATGAACGTACTTTGGTGCGAAAAGTGCAAATCAATCCCAGAACAACAGGAAAGGACCCTGTGAAGATGCTGGAGGAAACAGGTACAAAATGATCTATATCCACAGTAAAACAAGTCCTATATTGACATAACTTGAAAGCCACTCAGCAAGGAAGATGCTACTGCTCCAAAACCGCCATATAAAAAGCCAGACTACGGTTTGCAACTGCACAAGGGGACAAATATCGTACTCTTTGGAGAAATGTCCTCTGGTCTGATGATGCAAAAATAAAACTGTTTGGCCATAATGACCATTGTTATGTTTGGAGGAAAAAGGTGGAGGCTTACAAGCCAAAGAACACCATCCCAACAGTGAAGCACAGGGGTGGCAGCATCATGTTGTGGGCATGCTTTGCTGCAGGAGGGACTGGTGCACTTCACAAAAGCAGGAGGAACTGGTGCACTTCACAAAATAGATGGCATCATGAGGTAGGAAAATGACATGAATATATCGGCGCAAAATCTCAAGACATCAGTCAGGAAGTTAAAGCTTGGTTGCAAATGGGTCTTCCAAATGGACAATGACCCCAAGCATACTTCCAAAGTTGTGGCAAAATGGCTTAAGGACAACAAAGTCAATGTTTTGGAGTGGCCATCTGACTCAGTTACACCAGCTCTGTCATGAGGAATGGGCCAAAATTCACCCAACTTATTGTGGGAAGCTTGTGGAAGGCTACCCGAAGCATTTGACCCAAGTTAAACAATTTAAAGGCATTGCTACCAAATACTAATTGAGTGTATCTAAACTTCTGACCCACTGGGAATGTGATGAAAGAAATAAAAGCCGAAATAAATAATTCTCTCTAATATTATTCTGACATTGTCACGACTGCTGCCGAAGTCGTTGCCTCTCCTTGTTCGGGCGGTGCTCGGCGTTCGACGTCACCGGTCTTCTAGCCATCATTGATCCTTTTTTCATTTTCCATTGGTTTTGTCTTGTCTTCCCATACACCTGTTTTCAATCCCATTCATTACCTGTTGTGTATTTAACCCTCTGTTTCCCCTCATGTCTTTGTCAGAGATTGTTTTATTGTCAGTGTAGTGTGATTGTTGTATAGGTGTGCGTCGGGTCCTTGTACCCATGTTTATGTACATTTAGTGTTATGGAGCATACTCCGTGGACTTTATTAAAAGACTCCATTTTACACTCAATTTGACTCTCCTGCGCCTGACTTCCCTGCCACCTATTACATCTACGCATGACAGACATTTCACATTCTTACAATAAAGTGGTGATCCTAACTGACCTAAGACAGGGAATTTTTACTAAAATTAAATGTCAGGAATTGTGAAAAACGGAGTTTAAATGTATTTGGCTAAGGTGTATGTAAACTTCCGACTTCAACGGTATATAAAAAAAAAAGTCCATTGTTTTTATATGAAGTACATTAATTCCATTAACTGGGAATTGTACAAATATTGAATTCCAATTCAATTCCAAATATAATTTTTTTTTACAATTCCAATTCAAACAGTCTAATTCCAATTTAATTCCATAACTTGGTTGTTGACATTGAAATTGAATTCAACGTACAGTAAATTATCCACTGCATGAGTGAATTCATTGGAATTTCAAGTTAAATTGGAATTGACCAACACTTGTCCATATATTCATTATATCGGCTGCTATCTGAACAGGTCTATCGAACAACCTTCTTGGGCCACTATAACTATAACTATTTTGACAATTGGATTGGTCCCCTCTACCACACGGAACCCACTAATATACTGACGGAAACGTACGGAGTGGCTAAAAACATCCTCTGCCAGCTTGCTACTCGCTCGGCTAGCTGTCTGAATCGCCGTGACCCCAACCAACCTCACTACTCACTGGAACCTTAT
This sequence comes from Oncorhynchus mykiss, assembly GCF_057628025.1. NCBI lineage: Eukaryota > Metazoa > Chordata > Actinopteri > Salmoniformes > Salmonidae > Oncorhynchus > Oncorhynchus mykiss. Next base: position 61,378,777 of record NC_143034.1, read on the forward strand.
GATCACTCGGCTAAGCATGCCTCTCCTTAATGTCAATATGCCTTGTCCATTGCTGTTCTGGTTAGTGTTTATTGGCTTCTTTCACTGTAGAGCCTCTAGCCCTGCTCATTATACCTTATCCAACCCTTCAGTTCCAACACCCACACATGCGATGACATCACCTGGTTTCAATGATGTTTCTAGAGACAATATCTCTTTCATCATCACTCAATGCCTAGGTTTACCTCCACTGTATTCAGATCCTACCATACCCATGTCTGTACACTATACAGTGCCTTGCGAAAGTATTCGGCCCCCTTGAACTTTGCGACCTTTTGCCACATTTCAGGCTTCAAACATAAAGATATAAAACTGTATTTTTTTTGTGAAGAATCAACAAGTGGGACACAATCATGAAGTGGAACGACATTTATTGGATATTTCAAACTTTTTTAACAAATCAAAAACTGAAAAATTGGGAGTGCAAAATTATTCAGCCCCCTTAAGTTAATACTTTGTAGCGCCACATTTTGCTGCGATTACAGCTGTAAGTCGCTTGGGGTATGTCTCTATCAGTTTTGCACATCGAGAGACTGAAATTTTTTCCCATTCCTCCTTGCAAAACAGCTCGAGCTCAGTGAGGTTGGATGGAGAGCATTTGTGAACAGCAGTTTTCAGTTCTTTCCACAGATTCTCAATTGGATTCAGGTCTGGACTTTGACTTGGCCATTCTAACACCTGGATATGTTTATTTTTGAACCATTCCATTGTAGATTTTGCTTTATGTTTTGGATCATTGTCTTGTTGGAAGACAAATCTCTGTCCCAGTCTCAGGTCTTTTGCAAACTCCATCAGGTTTTCTTCCAGAATGGTCCTGTATTTGGCTCCATCCATCTTCCCATCAATTTTAACCATCTTCCCTGTTCCTGCTGAAGAAAAGCAGGCCCAAACCATGATGTTGCCACCACCATGTTTGACAGTGGGGATGGTGTGTTCAGGGTGATGAGCTGTGTTGCTTTTACGCCAAACATAACGAGCACCTTCTTCCACATGTTTGGTGTGTCTCCCAGGTGGCTTGTGGCAAACTTTAAACAACACTTTTTATGGATATCTTTAAGAAATGGCTTTCTTCTTGCCACTCTTCCATAAAGGCCAGATTTGTGCAATATACGACTGATTGTTGTCCTATGGACAGAGTCTCCCACCTCAGCTGTAGATCTCTGCAGTTCATCCAGAGTGATCATGGACCTCTTGGCTGCATCTCTGATCAGTCTTCTCCTTGTATGAGCTGAAAGTTTAGAGGGACGGCCAGGTCTTGGTAGATTTGCAGTGGTCTGATACTCCTTCCATTTCAATATTATCGCTTGCACAGTGCTCGTTGGGATGTTTAAAGCTTGGGAAATCTTTTTGTATCCAAATCCAGCTTTAAACTTCTTCACAACAGTATCTCGGACCTGCCTGGTGTGTTCCTTGTTCTTCATGATGCTCTCTGCGCTTTTAACGGACCTCTGAGACTATCACAGTGCAGGTGCATTTATACAGAGACTTGATTACACACAGGTGGATTGTAATAATTAGTCATTTAGGTCAACATTGGATCATTCAGAGATCCTCACTGAACTTCTGGAGAGTTTGCTGCACTGAAAGTAAAGGGGCTGAATAATTTTGCACGCCCAATTTTTCAGTTTTTGATTTGTTAAAAAAGTTTGAAATATCCAATAAATGTCGTTCCACTTCATGATTGTGTCCCACTTGTTGTTGATTCTTCACAAAAAATACAGTTTTATATCTTTATGTTTGAAGCCTGAAATGCGGCAAAAGGTCGCAAAGTTCAAGGGGGCCGAATACTTTCGCAAGGCACTGTACCTTGAATCTATTTTATCGCCCCCAGAAACCTGCTCCTTTTACTCTCTGTTCCGGATGTCCTAGACGTCCAATTCTCATGGCTTTTAGCCGTACCCTTATCCTGTTCCTCCTCTGTTCCTCTGGCGATGTAGAGGCCTAGCCCTGCAGTGCCTAGCTCCACTCCTATTCCCCAGGCACTCTCTTTTGATGACTTCTGAAACCGTAAAAGCCTTGGTTTCATGCATGTTAACATTAGAAGACTCCTCCCTAAGTTTGTTTTATTCACTGCTTTAGCACACTCTGCCAACCTGGATGTCTTAGCCATGTCTGAATCCGGCTTAGAAAGACCACCAATAACTCTGAAAACTCCATCCCTAACTACAACATTTTCAGACAAGATAGAACGGCCAAAGGGGACGGTGTTGCAATCTACTGCAGAGATAGCCTTCAGAGTTCTGTCCTACTATCTAGGTCTGTACCCAAACAATTTGAACTTCTACTTTTAAAAATCCACCTCTCTAAAAACAAGTCTCTCACCATTGCTGCCTGCTATAGACCACCCTCTGCCACCTGCTGTGCTCTGGATACCATATGTGAACTGATTGCCCCCATCTATCTTCAGACCTCGTGCTGCCAGGTGACCTAAACTGTGACATGCTTAACACCCCAGCCATCCTACAATCTAAGCTTGATGCCCTTAATCTCACACAAATTATCAATGAACCTACCAGGTACAACCCCAAAGCCATAAACACTGGCACCCTCATAGATATCATCCTAACCAACTTGCCCTCTAAATACAAGATCTCAGCGATCACTGCCTCATTGCCTGCATCCGTAATGGGTCAGCGGTCAAACGACCTCCACTCATCACTATCAAACTCTCCCTGAAACGCTTCAGCGAGCAGTCCTTTCTCATTGACCTGGCCCGGGTATCCTGGAATGATATCGACCTCATCCCATCAGTAGAGGATGCCTGGTTATTGTTTTTAAAATGCCTTTCTCAACATCTTAAATAAGCATGCCCCATTCAAGAAATTAGAACCAGGAACAGATATAGCCCTTTGTTCTCTCCAGACCTGACTGCCCTTAACCAACACAAAAACATCCTGTGGCGTTCTGCATTAGCATCGAACAGCCCCTGTGAAATGCAACTTTTTAGGGAAGTTAAAAACCAATATACACAGGCAGTTAGAAAAGCCAAGGCTAGCTTTTTCAAGCACAAATTTTCTTCCTGCAACACAAACTCAAAAAAGAATTTCAATAACCATTTTTCTACGGCTGGCCATGCTTTCCACCTGGCCACCCCTACCCCGATCAGCAGCACTGCACCCCCCACAGCAACTCGCCCAAGCCTTCCCCATTTCTCCTTCTCCCAAATCCAGTCAGCTGATGTTCTGATAGAGCTGCAAAATCTGGACCCCCACAAATCAGCCGGGCTAGACAATATGGACCCTTTCTTTCTAAAATTATCTGCCGAAATTGTTGTAACCCCAATTACTAGCCTCTTAAACCTCTCTATCATGTTGTCTGAGATTCCTAAAGATTGGAAAGCAGCTGCGATCATCCCCCTCTTCAAAGGGGGACACACTCTTAACCCAAACTGCTACAGACCTATATCTATCGTACCCTGCCTTTCTAAGGTCTTCGAAAGCCAAGTTAACAAACAGATCACCGACCATTTTGAATCCCACCGTACCTTCTCCGTTATGCAATCTGGTTTCAGAGCTGGTCATGGGTGCACCTCAGCCACACTCAAGGATCAAAACGATATCTTAACCACCATCGATAAGAAACAATACTGTGCAGCCATATTCATTGACCTGGCAAAGGCTTTCAACTCTGTCAATCACCTCATCCTCATCGGCAGACTCAACAGCCTTGGTTTCTCAAATGATTGCCTCGCCTGGTTCACCAACTACTTCTCCGACAGAGTTCAGTGTATCAAATCTGAGGGCCTGTTGTCCGGGTCTCTGGCAGTCTCTATGGGGATGCCACAGGGTTCAATTCTTGGGCCGATTCTGCTGGTGAGTCTGAACTACCTCTACGCAGACGACACCATTCTGTATACGTCTGGCCCTTCTTTGGACACTGTGTTTACAACCCTCCAGACGAGCTTCAATGCCATACAACTCTCCTTCCGTGGCCTTCAACTGCTCTTAAATACAAGTAAAACTAAATGCATGCTCTTCAACCGATCGCTGCCTGCACCTGCCCGCCTGTCCAGCATCACTACTCTGGACGGTTCTGACTTAGAATATGTGGACAACTACAAATACCTAGGTGTCTGGTTAGACTGTAGACTCTCCTTCCAGACTTACACAAAACATATCCAATCCAAAGTTAAATCTAGAATTGGCTTCCTATTTCATAACAAAGCATCCTTCACTCATGCTGCCAAGCATACCCTCGTAAAACTGACCGTCTTACCGATCCTCGAGTTTGGCGATGTTATTTACAAAATAGCCTCCAACACCCTACTCAACAAATTGGATGCAGTCGATCACAGTGCCATCCGTTTTGTCACCAAAGCCCCATATACTACCCACCACTGCGACCTGTATGCTCTCGTTGGCTGGCCCTCGCTTCATACTCGTCGCCAAACCCACTGGCTCCAGGTCATCTACAAGACCCTGCTAGGTAAAATCCTTATCTCTGCTCGCTGGTCACCATAGCTTCACCCACCCGTAGCATGCGTTCCAGCAGGTATATCTCACTTGTCAACCCCAAAGCCAATTCCTACTTTGGCCGCCTCTCCTTCCAGTTCTCTGCTGCCAATGACTGGAACAAACTACAAAAATCTCTGAAACTGTAAACACTTATCTCCCTCACTAGCTTTAAGCACCAGCTGTCAGAGCAGCTCACAGATCGCTGCACCTGTACATAGCCCATCTACAGTGGGGCAAAAAAGTATTTGGTCAGCTACCAATTGTGCAAGTTCTCCCACTTAAAAAGATGTGGGAGGCCTGTAATTTTCATCATAGGTACACTTCAACTATGACAGACAAAATGAGAAAAAATATCCAGAAAATCACACTGTAGGATTTTTTTATGAATTTATTTGCAAATTATGGTGGAAAATAAGTATTTGGTCAATAACAAAAGTTTATCTCAATGACAGAGGTCAAACGTTTTCTGTAAGTCTTCACAAGGTTTTCACACACTGTTGCTGGAATTTTGGCCCATTCCTCCATGCAGATCTCCTATAGAGCAGTGATGTTTTGGGGCTGTTGCTGGTCAACACGGACTTTCAACTCCCTCCAAAGATTTTCTATGGGGTTGAGATCTGGAGACTGGCTAGGCCACTCCAGGACCTTGAAATTCTTCATGCTGAAAGACCCAGCCACATTTCATCTTCAATGCCCTTGCTGATGGAAGGAGGTTTTCACTCAAAATCTCACGATACATGGCCCCATTCATTCTTTCCTTTACACGGATCAGTCGTCCTGGTCCCTTTGCAGAGAAACATCCCCAAAGCATGATGTTTACACCCCCATGCTTCACAGTAGGTATGGTGTTCTTTGAATGTAACTCATCATTCTTTGTCCTCCAAACACGACGAGTTGAGTTTTTACCAAAATGTTCTATTTTGGTTTCATCTGACCATATGACATTCTCCCAATCTTCTTCTGGATCGTCCAAATGCTCTCTAGCAAACTTCAGACGGGTCTGGACATGTACTGGCTTAAGCAGTGGGACACGTCTGGCATTGCAGGATTTGAGTCCCTGGCGGCGTAGTGTGTTACTGATGGTAGGCTTTGTTACTTTGGTCCCAGCTCTCTGCAGGTCATTCACTAGCCCCCCCCCCCCCCCCCGTGTGGTTCTGGGATTTTTGCTCACCGTTCTCGTGATAATTTTGACCTCACGGGGTGAGATCTTGCGTGGAGCCCCAGACCGAGGGAGATTATCAGTGGTCTTGTATGTCTTCCATTTCCTAATAATTGCTCGCACAGTTGATTTCTTCAAACCAAGCTGCTCACCTATTGCAGATTCAGTCTTCCCAGCCTTGTGCAGGTCTACAATTTTGGTTTCTGGTGTCCTTTGACAGCTCTTTGGTCTTGGCCATAGTGGAGTTTGGAGTGTGACATTTTGAGGTTGTGGACAGGTGTCTTTTATACTGATAACAAGTTCAAACAGATGCCATTAATACAGACAACGAGTGGAGGACAGAGGAGCCTCTTAAAGAAGAAGTTACAGGTCTGTGAGAGCCAGAAATCTTGCTTGTTTGTAGGTGACCAAATACTTATTTTCCACCATCATTTGCAAATAAATTCATAAAAAATCCTACAATGTGATTTTCTGGATTTCTTTTCCTCATTTTGTCATAGTTGAAGTGTACCTATGATGAAAATTACAGGCCTCTCTCATCGTTTTAAGTAGGAGAACTACCACAATAGGTGGCTGACTAAATACTTTTTTGCCCCACTTTATAATTAGCCCAAACCTTTTCCCCTACTGTATTTATTTATTTATTTTGCTCCTTTGCACCCCAGTATTTCTACTTTGCACACTCATCTACTGTTAAATCTACCATTCCAGTGTTTTAATTGCTATATTGTATTTACTTCACCACCATGGCCTATTTATTGCCTTAACCTCCCTTATCTCACCTCATTTACTCACATTGTATATAGACTTATTTTTCTACTGTATTATTGACTGTATGTTTTACTCCATGTGTAACTCTGTTATATGTGTCAAACTGCTTTGCTTTATCTTGGCCAGGTTGCAGTTGTAAATGAGAACTTGTTCTCAACTTGCCTACCTGGTTAAATATAGGGGAAAAATGTATGAATAAATGTATGATCTTAAAGGCTAACTGATCCTAAATTGGCACTCATACTCTGAAACACTTGATATAACTCCTGGCATTTCACACATTGTGCTTGTGTGGTGAATGACTGATGACATTGTTTTCATGCATCCTTCCAGGGACCAGGCCAGATATAAGTTCACCCATGAGATCCTTAAAGATGATGAGTCTCTTTTCTCTGGACAGAGAGTTCCCCGCCATCGCCGCATCTCTGTCATCTGCCGGAACCTTCCTGTTTGAAGCATGAGAGCCAAGAGGGACCCAACTGTGACAGTCTCACTGGCAGTAGCCAGAGCTCGGTATCTGAGACTTCAAGAACATCACTGTGCTAAAATTTGATGTACACGCTTTCTCACTGCGAGAGACTATGTTGGGAAAGATGATTTAGATGTTTCCCTTATCATTTTTCATTGGAGCACTTCATAATAAACTACCTGTACAGGATTTGATTCGGAATTAAATGTTGGGAAGGCATTCAGGTATGATGCATTTCAAAGGGTCATAATGCATTACAAGACTTGTCATAAGTATCTATGAACTTCTTATGCTAATTAATATTATATAATGAATCTGAGTTATTAGCCTTTTCAAAAATGCCACATAGAAAGGCAAGTTGATAAGTTGTAGGAGAACCAGTTGAAGAAGAACCTGCATTTTCTATCTAAGATCTGTACTAGGTAATTACCAATTGCTTTGAATTCTTATAGGTAAATGGATACTTCAAATAGTTATAGCCCTATTTTCGACGTCGCTCATGAGCGTTCTAGAAGGCTACAATGCGGAGCCTGGGAAAGAACTGGTGACATTTTTTAGAATATTTTTTAGAAGGCATATCTATCTGTAACTCCTTGTCCATCCATCCAAATTGTTTAATGTGTGGATATCTGTATAGAAACCGTCCGAAACTCTTCTCCAACCCAGCACCTATAACCAGAGGACTCATGCCCATGTCCTGTTTAAAAAATAATAATCTGATTAAATTAATGACTAAACTTCATTTTTAAGCCCATGTTTTACCATCATTGTTTATAAAAAAATCTGTCAGTGGTATTTAGTATTTTATTAGCGTCTCCATTAGCTACTGCTCTTACTGGGGTCCACAAAAACATGATGTAATACATCACAAGGATAGAACTACAATCCATACATTTAAAATAATATTCTCTTTCCTACATTTATGCCTTCATAATCATGTGATTCATACTGAATGAAAGTGCAATACACGAAAATGAAATAAGGAGGTTCCCCTGACGTGAATATAGCAACCTTGTTTTGTTAAATTCCCCTGATGTGAATAAAGCTACGTTGTTTCTACAGTTACAGCCCGTAATGTGTATCCTAGCAGTCAGTAGACTTTTTACAGTTACCACGCGCAGTGGGTTTCATTAGGTAAAATGCAACATTCATGAACATGAAATGACCAGGCTTTGAATCTTGAGCCTTGTTACTTAGTCTATCACCCTTAACGGGTTGGCTAAGATATAGTTTAATGTGTTAGTCTGCCACTCATGGGGGTTATCTGAGGTAATGGGTTGCGCGGTACCACTCATGGGGGTTATCAGAGGTAATGGGTTGCGCTGTACCACTCATGAGGGTTATCTGAGATAATGGGTTGCGCTGTACCACTCATGAGGGTTATCTGAGATAATGGGTTGCGCTGTACCACTCATGAGGGTTATCTGAGGTAATGGGTTGCGCTGTACCACTCATGAGGGTTATCTGAGGTTTTGGGTTGCGCTGTACCACTCATGAGGGTTATCTGAGGTAATGGGTTGCGGGGTACCACTCATGGGGGTTATCTGAGGTAATGGCTTGCGCGGTACCACTCATGGGGGTTATTTGAGGTAATGGGTTGCGCGGTACCACTCATGGGGGTTATCTGAGGTAATGGGTTGTGCGGTACCACTAATGGGGGTTATCTGAGGTAATGGGTTGCGCGGTACCACTCATGGGGGTTATCTGGGGTAATGGGTTGCGCGGTACCACTCATGGGGGTTATCTGAGGTAATGGGTTGCGCTGTACCATTCATGGGGGTTATCTGAGGTAATGGGTTGCGCTGTACCACTCATGAGGGTTATCTGAGATAATGGGTTGCGCTGTACCACTCATGAGGGTTATCTGAGGTAATGGGTTGCGCTGTACCACTCATGAGGGTTATCTAGGGTTTTGGGTTGCGCTGTACCACTCATGAGGGTTATCTGAGGTAATGGGTTGCGGAGTACCACTCATGAGGGTTATCTGAGGTAATGGGTTTTGGGGTACCACTCATGAGGGTTATCTGAGGTAATGGGTTGCGGGGTACCACTCATGGGTACCACTCATGAGGGTTATCTGAGGTAATGGGTTGCGGGGTACCACTCATGGGGGTTATCTGAGGTAATGGGTTGCGCGGTACCACTCATGGGGGTTATCTGAGGTAATGGGTTGCGCGGTACCACTCATGAGGGTTATCTGAGGTAATGGGTTGCGGGGTACCACTCATGGGTACCACTCATGAGGGTTATCTGAGGTAATGGGTTGCGGGGTACCACTCATGGGGGTTATCTGAGGTAATGGGTTGCGCGGTACCACTCATGGGGGTTATCTGAGGTAATGGGTTGCACGGTACCACTCATGGGGGTTATCTGAGGTAATGGGTTGCGCGGGACCACTAACGGGGGTTATCTAAGGTAATGGGTTGCGCGGTACCACTCATGGGGGTTATCTGAGGTAATGGGTTGCACGGTACCACTCATGGGGGTTATCTGAGGTAATGGGTTGCGCGGTACCACTCATGGGGGTTATCTGAGGTAATGGGTTGCGGCGTACCGCTCATGGGGGTTATCTGAGGTAATGGGTTGCGCTGTACCACTCATGGGGGTTATCTGAGGTAATGGGTTGCGCGGTACCACTCATGGGGGTTATCTGAGGTAATGGGTTGCGCGGTACCACTCATGGGGGTTATCTGAGGTAATGGGTTGCGCGGTACCACTCATGGGGTTATCTGAGGTAATGGGTTGCGCGGTACCACGCATGGGGGTTATCTGAGGTAATGGGTTGCGCGGTACCTCTCATGGGGGTTATCTGAGGTAATGGGTTGCGCGGTACCACTCAGGGGGGTTATCTGAGGTAATGGGTTGCGCGGTACCACTCATGAGGGTTATCTGAGGTAATGGGTTGCGGGGTACCACTCATGGGTACCACTCATGAGGGTTATCTGAGGTAATGGGTTGCGGGGTACCACTCATGGGGGTTATCTGAGGTAATGGGTTGCGCGGTACCACTCATGGGGGTTATCTGAGGTAATGGGTTGCGCGGTACCACTCATGGGGGTTATCTGAGGTAATGGGTTGCGCGGGACCACTAACGGGGGTTATCTAAGGTAATGGGTTGCGCGGTACCACTCATGGGGGTTATCTGAGGTAATGGGTTGCACGGTACCACTCATGGGGGTTATCTGAGGTAATGGGTTGCGCGGTACCACTCATGGGGGTTATCTGAGGTAATGGGTTGCGGCGTACCGCTCATGGGGGTTATCTGAGGTAATGGGTTGCGCTGTACCACTCATGGGGGTTATCTGAGGTAATGGGTTGCGCGATACCACTCATGGGGGTTATCTGAGGTAATGGGTTGCGCGGTACCACTCATGGGGGTTATCTGAGGTAATGGGTTGCGCGGTACCACTCATGGGGTTATCTGAGGTAATGGGTTGCGCGGTACCACGCATGGGGGTTATCTGAGGTAATGGGTTGCGCGGTACCTCTCATGGGGGTTATCTGAGGTAATGGGTTGCGCGGTACCACTCAGGGGGGTTATCTGAGGTAATGGGTTGCGCTGTACCACTCATGAGGGTTTTCTGAGGTAATGGGTTGCGCTGTACCACTCATGAGGGTTTTCTGAGGTAATGGGTTGCGGCGTACCACTCATGAGGGTTATCTGAGGTAATGGGTTGCGCTGTACCACTCATGAGGGTTTTCTGAGGTAATGGGTTGCGCTGTACCACTCATGAGGGTTTTCTGAGGTAATGGTTTGCGGCGTACCACTCTGATGGTTTTCTGAGGTAATGGGTTGCGGCGTAGCACTCATGATGGTTTTCAGAGGTATTGTGTAATGGGTTGCGGTGTACCACTCATTATGGTTTTCTGAGGTATTGTGTAATGGGTTGCGCTGTACCACTCATGAGGGTTTTCTGAGGTAATGGTTTGCGGCGTACCACTCTGATGGTTTTCTGAGGTAATGGGTTGCGGCGTAGCACTCATTATGGTTTTCTGAGGTATTGTGTAATGGGTTGCGGCGTACCACTCAAGATGGTTTTCAGAGGTATTGTGTAATGGGTTGCGGCGTACCACTCATGATGGTTTTCTGAGGTATTGTGTAATGGCTTGCGGTGTAACACTCATTATGGTTTTCTGAGGTATTGTGTAATGGGTTGCGGTGTACCACTCATTATGGTTTTCTGAGGTATTGTGTAATGGGTTGCGGCGTACCACTCAAGATGGTTTTCAGAGGTATTGTGTAATGGGTTGCGGCGTACCACTCATGATGGTTTTCTGAGGTATTGTGTAATGGCTTGCGGTGTAACACTCATTATGGTTTTCTGAGGTATTGTGCAATGGGTTGCGGCGTACCACTCATAAGGGTTATCTGAGATATTTTACCAGGCTTTGGACCTGCTCAACAAATGAACAAAGTCCCTGTGAATCAGATGGAGTTGTTACACTCCTACTCATATTAAATGAACCATGATCAGATTGGGGTTTCAACTGAGGCTTTTTTTGCCAGTCGGTGCCGTTTAAGATGACGGAGGACGATTTTTTTTTTCATGAGGGTGGCCTTATTTCGATTAAAGCATATTGGATGACTGTCATTCATATTCCATTAACCCAGGTCAATGTAACATCGATAGGTTTAGGCTGCTACATGACGCGACTAAATTATTTTCCCTATACCCATCATAAGGTTGGTACAAGCTAGCCTACGAATGAAAGGTTCGTAGGTTCACAGGTCAAGAGAAATTTGAGTAATCAAGGTGACACATTCAATACTTCCTTGCACACTCTTGCCTGCATCTAGCTGATCTAGGGTGTAACCATTAGTCCATTAACCAGTTTAGCAATTATATCGTCGGGTGGCAATACATTTATAAAACCAAAAGCTTACCTTGACTTGGAGTTCCAGTGTTGGATAGCCATAGCCAGCTAGCTAACATAGCATCCCTCTCTGTTTGAACTGGGTGTTTGATTTAGCTGAACTAGCTATCTGCATTCTCTAGCTTAGAAAGTGAAAGTAGAAATATAACAAATATATGTATGTATGTATGTATGTATGATATACAGTACCAGTCAAAAGTTTGAACACACCTACCCATTCAAGGGTTTTCTGTATTTTTACTATTTTCTACATTGTAGAATTATAGTAAAAACATCAATACTATGAAATAACACATATGGAATCATAATTTAGTAACCATATAAGTGTTAAACAAATCAAACTATATTTTGATGACAGCTTTGCACACTTCTAATTCTCTTAATTAGCTTCACCTGGAATGCTTTCCCAACAGTCTTGAAGGAGTTCCCACATATGCTGAGCGCTTGTTGACTGCTTTTCCTTCACTCTGTGGTCCAACTCATCCCAAACCATTTCAACTGGGTTGAGGTTGGGTGATTGTGAAGGCCAGGTAATCTGATGCAGCACTCCATCACTCTCCTTATTGGTCAAATAGTCCTTACACAGCCTGGAGGTGTGTTGGGTCATTGTCCTGTTGAAAAACAAATGATAGTCCCACTAAACGCAAACCAGATGGGATGGCGTATCGCTGAAGAATGCTGTGGTAGCCATGCTGGTTAAGTGTGTCTTGAATTCTAAATAAATCACAGACAGTGTCACCAACAAAGCAACCCCACACCATCACACCACCTCCTCCATGCTTCTAGGTGGGAACCACACATGTGGAGATCATCCGTTCACCTACTCTGCATCTCACAAAAACACAGCAGTTGGAACCACAAATCTCAAGTTTGGACTCATCAGACCAAAGGACAGATTTCCACCGGTCCATTGCTCTTGTTTCTTGGCCCAAACAAGTCTCTTCTTATTGTTGCTGTGCTATAGTAATGGTTTCTTTTCAGCAATTCGACCATGACGGTCTGATTCACGCAGTTTCCTCTGAACAGTTGATGTTGACGTGTCTGTTACTTGAACTCTGTGAGCATTTATTTGGGCTGCAATCGGAGGTGCAGTTAGCTCTACTGAACTTATCCTCTGAATATTTCTTATTTCATAGTTTTGATGTCTTCACTATTATTCTACAATGTAGAAAATATACAATTATTTTTCTTCAACCTTGAATGAGTAGGTGTCCAAACTTTTGACTGGTACTGTGTATATATATACAGTGCCTTGCGAAAGTATTCGGCCCTCTTGAACTTTGCGACCTTTTGCCACATTTCAGGCTTCAAACATAAAGATAAAACTGTCTTTTTTTGTGAAGAATCAACAACAAGTGGGACACAATCATGAAGTGGAACGACATTTATTGGATATTTCAAACTTTTTTAACAAATCAAAAACTGAAAAATTGGGCGTGCAAAACTATTCAGCCCCCTTAAGTTAATACTTTGTAGCGCCACCTTTTGCTGCGATTACAGCTGTAAGTCGCTTGGGGTATGTCTCTATCAGTTTTGCACATCGAGAGACTGAAATGTTTTCCCATTCCTCCTTGCAAAACAGCTCGAGCTCAGTGAGGTTGGATGGAGAGCATTTGTGAACAGCAGTTTTCAGTTCTTTCCACAGATTCTCGATTGGATTCAGGTCTGGACTTTGACTTGGCCATTCTAACACCTGGATATGTTTATTTTTGAACCATTCCATTATAGATTTTGCTTTATGTTTTGGATCATTGTCTTGTTGGAAGACAAATCTCCGTCCCAGTCTCAGGTCTTTTGCAGACTCCATCAGGTTTTCTTCCAGAATGGTCCTGTATTTGGCTCCATCCATCTTCCCATCAATTTTAACCATCTTCCCTGTCCCTGCTGAAGAAAAGCAGGCCCAAACCATGATGCTGCCACCACCATGTTTGACAGTGGGGATGGTGTGTTCAGCTGTGTTGCTTTTACGTCAAACATAACGTTTTGCATTGTTGCCAAAAAGTTCAATTTTGGTTTCATCTGACCAGAGCACCTTCTTCCACATGTTTGGTGTGTCTCCCAGGTGGCTTTTGGCAAACTTTAAACAACACTTTTTATGGATATCTTTAAGAAATGGCTTTCTTCTTGCCACTCTTCCATAAAGGCCAGATTTGTGCAATATACGACTGATTGTTGTCCTATGGACAGAGTCTCCCACCTCAGCTGTAGATCTCTGCAGTTCATCCAGAGTGATCATGGGCCTCTTGGCTGCATCTTTGATCAGTCTTCTCCTTGTATGAGCTGAAAGTTTAGAGGGACGGCCAGGTCTTGGTAGAGTTGCAGTGGTCTGATACTCCTTCCATTTCAATATTATCGCTTGCACAGTGCTCCTTGGGATCTTTAAAGCTTGGGATGCGTTGTGCAGACCTCACTACCCTCTGGAGAGCCTTACGGTTGTGGGCGGAGCAGTTGCCGTACCAGGCGGTGATACAGCCCGCCAGGATGCTCTCGATTGTGCATCTGTAGAAGTTTGTGAGTGCTTTTGGTGACAAGCCGAATTTCTTCAGCCTCCTGAGGTTGAAGAGGTGCTGCTGCGCCTTCTTCACGATGCTGTCTGTGTGGGTGGACCAATTCAGTTTGTCTGTGATGTGTATGCCGAGGAACTTAAAACTTGCTACTCTCTCCACTACTGTTCCATCGATATGGATAGGGGGGTGTTCCCTCTGCTGTTTCCTGAAGTCCACAATCATCTCCTTTGTTTTGTTGACGTTGCGTGTGAGGTTATTTTCCTGACACCACACTCCGAGGGCCCTCACCTCCTCTCTGTAGGCCGTCTCGTCGTTGTTGGTAATCAAGCCTACCACTGTTGTGTCGTCCGCAAACTTGATGATTGAGTTGGAGGCTTGCGTGGCCACGCAGTCGTGGGTGAACAGGGAGTACAGGAGAGGGCTCAGAACGCACCCTTGTGGGGCCCCAGTGTTGAGGATCAGCGGGGTGGAGATGTTGTTGCCTACCCTCACAACCTGGGGGCTGCCCGTCAGGAAGTCCAGTACCCAGTTGCACAGGGCGGGGTCGAGACCCAGGGTCTCGAGCTTGGTGACGAGCTTGGAGGGTACTATGGTGTTAAATGCCGAGCTGTAGTCGATGAACAGCATTCTCACATAGGTATTCCTCTTGTCCAGATGGGTTAGGGCAGTGTGCAGTGTGGTTGAGATTGCATCGTCTGTTGACCTATTTGGGCGGTAAGCAAATTGGAGTGGGTCTAGGGTGTCAGGTAGGGTGGAGGTGATATGGTCCTTGACTAGTCTCTCAAAGCACTTCATGATGACGGAAGTGAGTGCTACGGGGCGGTAGTCATTTAGCTCAGTTACCTTAGCTTTCTTGGGAACAGGAACAATGGGGGCCCTCTTGAAGCATGTGGGAACAGCAGACTGGGATAGGGATTGATTGAATATGTCCGTAAACACACCAGCCAGCTGGTCTGCGCATGCTCTGAGGGCGCGGCTGGGGATGCCGTCTGCAGCCTTAACACGTTTAAATGTTTTACTCACCTCAGTTGCAGTGAAGGAGAGGCGCATGTTTTGGTTGCAGGCCGTGTCAGTGGCACTGTATTGTCCTCAAAGCGGGCAATATATATACAGTCATTTCTTATGCTGTATATATTTCTTATGCTGTTTGCAAGAAGGTTTGTGTTTTCTGTTCAATAAAAGTACTGAGTAGAGAGGGAGCCTGGTCATTTAGAATATTGAATACAAGATAGGAGTCAGTGTATTGCATAAGATTTTTTCCAACTCAGGAGCTTATGCTTTCTATAGCTATTGGGTTTCCTATCAAGTTTGAGAGCCTGTTGGCAGAAGACTGAATGGGTATTAATGTTGAAAAGCAAGCTTGGGCCAAACTAGTAAGGTAGTATGTTAATTGGGGGAGTATCATAGATTTTAATTCTAGTTTTGTTACCTCTATAGTCAAAACTAATTTCATATGTTTTGGGAAATTAGCTAGGTTGAATTTGCTTATTTGAGTTATCTTTTTTATTTGCTTTTTGAAAGAGAGGTTGGAATCAAGTAAGATGCCTTGGTACTTAAAATCAGATACCACCGGGAGCTTTTCCCCTGATACATAGACATCTGTCTCAGGGGCATCAGTTGTTGTTTTTTGAGGAACATGCGTCTGCCTGTGTTTTATTTTATTGAGATGTAAACATGAGTCTCTGAGCAAGTTTGTCATCTGAACCATTATAGTAGTGTGTTCTTGTGTAGTTTGTTGTTTGTAATTTGCATGCATTTATCACTGTATTATCTGCATACTTTGGAACTTTAGACGCTGTACAGACAGAAGGAAGATCATTAATGTACGAGCTGAACAGTATTGACCTTTGGGGAATGAAAACTTTGTGGATATGGGTGGGAAAAAGTTTGTTTTGATTTTGATGCTGATGAGACAGCGCCAACTTTTGAAAGATTTTATATTTGTTAAAAATCAGGATAGTTTTTACTACATTTATATCAACAGGTTGAAATGATTAGATTGCTGATTAAAGGGGTTTGTTTATTTGTTTACTGTTTATTGTTGATTTTAGGAGTTGATTTAACTTAATTAAACATTGTATTATCTGATGTGTTTGAGTAGGATTCCGTCTTCGGGACGGATGAAAGTTATCTAAAATATGTAACTTGAAGGAACCATGGGAGAACACGTCTACATTTTTATTAAATGCCTGGGATTCATTTAAAAATGTCTTATGCTGAGAAATGTACTACATTTGCGACAGAGGAAAAAAGTATTACATTTAGATAGTAATGATATCCGAATAATTGTATCTAAGTGTAGCATGTTCACTTAAGCATACATATACATTGATGTTGATTAAAACGTATGATTAATGATTTGAGGTACAGTGGAATTATTATTAGGTTTGGTTTATAGTTCACTTTTGAGTTTCTGAATCGATGTAGTATAATGAATACTAACAAAGTGTTTTTTCTGGGAAAATGGGTGTTTCATTGTCTCTCTTTGAAATGTTTCCTGGGACTATAATCTTGGGGAGAGTGAGTGAGATTGAGGCCATAAACTACCAAATTGAAAAGGGCCTGGAAGTTTTAGTTTTTTCATTAAGGTTTGCATATACACACACACAAAACATGTATGACTATTTGTTGGTGTTTTTAAAATACTATGTTTGATTTGTTTTTTATTTCCTTTGGGTTTGGTGAGTTTTCCATTTGTTTTAGTGCAAAGGGGCATGCACGCACATGGAATTTTTATGAATTTTTATTTTCTAAGTTTTATTAAACTTGTTAATTCTTTTGATAAAGGAAAGAGAAACTGAGATACAAGCAAGTAGGAAATAATTGACTATTTTTGTAATTTGTCTAATATCCTTTCTGATCTCCCCATCCCGGATCCGGGATCGTGAATACAGACTCAAGCTCATTACCATAACGCAACGTTAACTATTCATGAAAATTGCAAATGAAATAAAATAAATATGCTAGCTCTCAAGCTTAGCCTTTTGTTAACAACACTGTCATCTCAGATTTTCAAAATATGCTTCTCAACCATTGCAAAACAAGCATTTGTGTAACAGTATTGATGGCTAACGTAGCATTTAGCATTAGCATTCAGCTGGCAACATTTACACAAAAAAACAGAAAAGCATTCAAATAAAATCATTTACCTTTGAAGAACTTCAGATGTTTTCAATGAGGAGACTCTCAGATAGCAAATGTTCAGTTTTTCCTGAAAGATTATTTGTTTAGGACAAATCGCTCCGTTTTCTGCGTCACGTTTAGCTATGAAAAAACCCCTGTATCCAGGATTGTGTAAATCTGTCAGCAAGCTCATTAGCATAACACAACGTTAACTATTCATGAAAATCGCAAATGAAATGAAATAAATATGCCATCTCTCAAGCTTAGCCTTTTGTAAACAAACACTGTCATCTCAGATTTTCAAAATATGCTTCTCAACCATAGGAAAACAATAATTTGTGTAAAAGTAGCTAGCTAGCGTTAGCATTTAGCGTTAGCATTTAGCGTTAGCATTAGCGTTAGCATCCAGCACGCAACATTAACAAAAACATAAAAGCCTTCAAATAAAATCATTTACCTTTGAAGAACTTCTGATGTTTTCAATGAGGATACTCTCAGTTAGATAGCAGATGCTCAGTTTTTCCAAAAAGATTCTTTGTGTATTAGAAATAGCTCCGTTTTATACATCACATTTGGCTACCAAAAAAAATCTGAAAATTCAGTCCTCAAAACGCGAACTTTTTTCCAAATTAACTCCATAATATCGACTGAAAACACGGCAAACGTTGTTTAGAATCAATCATCAAGGTGTTTTTCACATATCTCTTCATTGATACATCGTTCTTGGACAGATGGTTTCTCCCCTATATCAAATGGAAAAGTACTAGCAGCTGGCAATTGCGCACCGAATTCCACGCAGGACACCAGGCGGACACTTGGAAAATGTAGTCTCTTATGGTCAATCTTCCAATGATATGCCTACAAATACGTCACAATGCTGCTAAGACCTTGGGCGAACGACAGAAAGTGTAGGCTCATTCCTTGCGCAATCACAGCCATATAAGGAGACAATGGAAAACAGAGCTTCAGAAATTCTGCTAATTCCTGGTTGATGCATCATCATGGTTTCGCCTGTAGAATGAGTTCTGGGGCACTTACAGACAAAATCTTTGCAGATTCTGAAACTTCAGAGTGTTTTCTTTCCAAAACTGTCAAGAATATGCATAGTCGAGCATCTTTTCGTGACAAAATATCGCGCTTAAAACGGGAACGTTTTTTATCCAAAAATGAAATAGCGCCCCTAGAGATCTAACAGGATATAGTAAAAAATACTTGTTTGAAATTTTTTGTATTACCTATGACCTTTATCATGACCTTCCGCTGTGGCTTGATCACCCTCATTGGAAAGCCATTTGGACAATGAATTTATGGTCATTTGTAATACTCTAGCTCCACAATGAAATAGGGTGCAGGCCAGGCAGCAGGCTGTTAGCCAGCCTGCCAGCATAGTGGAGTCTGCCACTAGCACAGTCAGTGTAGTCAGCTCAGCTATCACCATTGAGACCGTGTCTGTGCCTCGACCTAGGTTGGGCAAAACTAAACATGGCGGTGTTCGCCTTAGCAATCTCACTAGGATAAAGACCACCTCCATTCCTGTCATTATTGAAAGAGAACATGATACCTCACATCTCAAAATAGGGCTACTTAATGTTAGATCCATTACTTCAAAGGCAATTATAGTCAATGAACTAATCACTGATCATAATCTTGATGTGATTGGCCTGACTGAAACATGGCTTAAGCCTGATGAATTTACTGTGTTAAATGAGGCCTCACCTCCTGGCTACACTAGTGACCATATCCCCCGTGCATCCCGCAAAGGCGGAGGTGTTGCTAACATTTACGATAGCAAATTTCAATTTACAAAAAAAAAATGACGTTTTCGTCTTTTGAGCTTCTAGTCATGAAATCTATGCAGTCTACTCAATCACTTTTTATAGCTACTGTTTACAGGCCTCCTGGGCCATATACAGCGTTCCTCACTGAGTTCCCTGAATTCCTATCGGACCTTGTAGTCATAGCGGATAATATTCTAATCTTTGGTGACTTTAATATCCACATGGAAAAGTCCACAGACCCACTCCAAAAGGCTTTCGGAGCCATCATCGACTCAGTGGGTTTTGTCCAACATGTCTCTGGACCCACTCACTGTCACAGTCATACGCTGGACCTAGTTTTGTCCCATGGAATAAATGTTGTGGATCTTAATGTTTTTCCTCATAATCCTGGACTATCGGACCACCATTTTATTACGTTTGCAATTGCAACAAATAATCTGCTCAGACCCCAACCAAGGATCATCAAAAGTCGTGCTATAAATTCACAGACAACACAAAGATTCCTTGATGTCCTTCCAGATTCCCTCTGTCTACCCAAGGACACCAGAGGACAAAAATCAGTTAACCACCTAACTGAGGAACTCAATTTAACCTTGCGCAATAACCTAAATGCAGTGGCACCCCTAAAAACTAAAAACATTTCTCATAAGAAACTAGCTCCCTGGTACACAGAAAATACCCGAGCTCTGAAGCAAGCTTCCAGAAAATTGGAACGGAAATGGCGCCACACCAAACTGGAAGTCTTCCGACTAGCTTGGAAAGACAGTACTGTGCAGTACCAAAGAGACCTTACTGCTGCTCGATCATCCTATTTTTCTAACTTAATTGAGGAAAATAAGAACAATCCGAAATTCCTTTTTGATACTGTCGCAAAGCTAACTAAAAAGCAGCATTCCCCAAGAGAGGATGACTTTCACTTTAGCAGTGATAAATTCATGAACTTCTTTGAGGAAAAGATTATGATTATTAGAAAGCAAATTACGGACTCCTCCTTAAATCTGCGTATTCCTTCAAAGCTCAGTTGTCCTGAGTCTGCACAACTCTGCCAGGACCTAGGATCAAGAGAGACGCTCAAGTGTTTTAGTACTATATCTCTTGACACAATGATAAAAATAATCATGGCCTCTAAACCTTCAAGCTGCATACTGGACCCTATTCCAACTAAACTACTGAAAGAGCTGCTTCCTGTGCTTGGCCCTCCTATGTTGAACATAATAAACGGCTCTCTATCCACCGGATGTGTACCAAACTCACTAAAAGTGACAGTAATAAAGGCTCTCTTGAAAAAGCCAAACCTTGACCCAGAAAATATAAAAAACTATCGGCCTATATCGAATCTTCCATTCCTCTCAAACATTTTAGAAAAGGCTGTTGCGCAACAACTCACTGCCTTCCTGAAGACAAACAATGTATACGAAATGCTTCAGTCTGGTTTTAGACCCCATCATAGCACTGAGACGGCACTTGTGAAGGTGGTAAATTACATTTTAATGGCATCGGACCGAGGCTCTGCATCTGTCCTTGTGCTCCTAGACCTTACTGCTGCTTTTGATACCATCGATCACCACATTCTCTTGGAGAGATTGGTAACCCAAATTGGTCTACACGGACAAGTTCTGGCCTGGTTGCGATCTTATCTGTCGGAAAGATATCAGTTTGTCTCTGTGAATGGTTTGTCCTCTGACAAATCAACTGTACATTTCGGTGTTCCTCAAGGTTCCGTTTTAGGACCACTATTGTTTTCACTATATATTTTACCTCTTGGGGATGTTATTCGAAAACATAATGTTAACTTTCACTGCTATGCGGATGACACACAGCTGTACATTTCACCTACCTATCTCTCTGATTTGGTCCTGCCGTACATACCTACACGTACGCTACGGTCACAAGACGCAGGCCTCCTAATTGTCCCTAGAATTTCTAAGCAAACAGCTGGAGGCAGGGCTTTCTCCTATAGAGCTCCATTTTTATGGAACGGTCTGCCTACCCATGTCAGAGACGCAAACTCGGTCTCAACCTTTAAGTCTCTACTGATGACTCATCTCTTCAGTGGGTCATATGATTGAGTGTAGTCTGGCCCAGGAGTGGGAGGGTGAACGGAAAGGCTCTGGAGCAACGAACCGCCCTTGCTGTCCCTGCCTGGCCGGTTCCCCTCTTTCCACTGGGATTCTCTGCCTCTAACCCTATTACAGGGGCTGAGTCACTGGCTTACTGGGGCTCTCTCATGCCGTCCCTGGAGGGGTCGGATCCCTGGAGGAGGATGACCACATCAGTGAATCAACTGATTCACTGATGTGGTCATCCTGTCTGGGTTGGCGCCCCCCCCCCCCTGGGTTGTGCCGTGGCGGAGGTCTTTGTGGGCTATACTCAGCCTTGTCTTAGGATGGTAAGTTGGTGGTTGAAGATATCCCTCTAGTGGTGTGGGGGCTGTGCTTTGGCAAAGTGGGTGGGGTTATATCCTTCCTGTTTGGCCCTGTCCGGGGGTGTCCTTGGATGGGGCCACAGTGTCTCCTGACCCCTCCTGTCTCAGCCTCCAGTATTTATGCTGCAGTAGTTTATGTGTCGGGGGGCTAGGGTCAGTTTGTTATATCTGGAGTACTTCTCCTGTCCTATTCGGTGTCCTGTGTGAATCTAAGTGTGCGTTCTCTAATTCTCTCCTTCTCTCTTTCTTTCTCTCTCTCTCGGAGGACCTGAGCCCTAGGACCATGCCCCAGGACTACCTGACATGATGACTCCTTGCTGTCCCCAGTCCACCTGGCCGTGCTGCTGCTCCAGTTTCAACTGTTCTGCCTTATTATTATTCGACCATGCTGGTCATTTATGAACATTTGAACATCTTGGCCATGTTCTGTTATAATCTCCACCCGGCACAGCCAGATGAGGACTGGCCATCCCACATATGCTCTCTCTAATTCTCTCTTTCTTTCTCTCTCTCGGAGGACCTGAGCCCTAGGACCATGCCCCAGGAATACCTGACATGATGACTCCTTGCTGTCCCCAGTCCACCTGACCGTGCTGCTGCTCCAGTTTAAACTGTTCTGCCTTATTATTATTCGACCATGCTGGTCATTTATGAACATTTGAACATCTTGGCCATGTTCTGTTATAATCTCCACCCGGCACAGCCAGAAGAGGACTGGCCACCCCACATAGCCTGGTTCCTCTCTAGGTTTCTTCCTAGGTTTTGGCCTTTCTAGGGATTTTTTCCTAGCCACCGTGCTTCTACACCTGCATTGCTTGCTGTTTGGGGTTTTAGGCTGGGTTTCTGTTTCGCACTTTGAGATATCAGCTGATGTACGAAGGGCTATATAAATACATTTGATTTGATTTGATTTCAAGATCATTTGTGTAATTGATAAATATGATTGAGTTTATAGTTCTTAGCCATATTTATAATTTGGACCAATGTGAAGAAGGAGAAGGCATTGCTTTTAACTAAGGGTATGCTGCTTTTTAAGTCTATTTTCCTATGACCATATGGGTTAAATAATTTTTCTTTGCGGCATTGTTTCAGTTTAGTGTTTTTTATTTGATTAGGTTATTTGAAATGTTGTTTTATCTTTTAGTAGTAGTTTTGTTTTTTACATTACTCTCATGGAGAGATATGTGTAAAAAATGGGGGAGGATTCTGTTTTTTTGGAGGTTTTGGATTGAAGTTTATACACCTTGAGTGATATGTGAAGGAGTGTATTGTATTGTTGAGTGTATTGTATTGTGTTTGTTTTGTTCTATACCCGAGGGGACAAAGGTCTAACTTCTTGATCCTTGGCTCTACGATGGAGTTGACAGTGTGATGGGGAGTATAAGCCAATTTGAAAGAATAGTTTCAATAGAATGTGTTGTTATTCTCTTTGAAATATGTTTAGATATGAATATTAAGAATAATTGGTAAAAGTTATAATTTATCATGTAGTTAATGAACTGAACTAAACTGTTGTTCTGATCTGTTCTTTCGAGGGTATCATGAAAAGTGACATCAGACGGTATCTAAATGCATGGAAGAGATAATTGGACCGAATAGTGTGTGTACCTCAAAACCCCCTCTAACTGGCGGAAGAAGACTGACAAAGGCGTTGAATAAGGCCCTTCCGAACCACTTCTACCGGGAGAAAGGAACCAAGCCAGAAATCGGTGTACAGTATCAGATCTAAGCTATCAACTGCTTTTCTTTTCTGTTTCTCTCAGGAGTGTGAGAGTCCACGTGGAGTGAGCATGGAGGGAGATCTGTTCTAACCTTTTCTTATGTTGCTGGTATATTGGTTGACGAATGGACAAGACATAATGAGTGGTAAAGATGAGACATTGAAATTGGGACATTATAATGGGCCATCCACTTTGAACTGTAAAGCTATCTGAAGAAGAACGAAAAGGACGCCAGAAGAATCAGTGCCTGAGAGAGGGGGTTGGTCAACTGTGCCAATAAAATTGTTTTAGACTTCTGTGGTATCAGGTTGATTGTAGAGGTCTACACCATGTAAAATTATAGTAATTTAGAGTAAGAATGCATTGAGATACTGATCTGTATTATAATCGTGATTTTAAAAGTTAATAGTAGAATTATGGGATAATTATACTGAATGTTAATATGAATGTAAATTCTGCCAATATTGATGGGTGTTAAATTGATTTTTTTTACTTTGAGTGATAAGACCAATTTGAATCACTGAGGAATGTCATTCTAAATTTTGGTTGGATAAATAGTTGGGTTGTTAATTATGATTTGGAATATGAATGATTTCCCTGACCTATTATCTATTCCTGACTACTTCTCTGAGCATGAGGACTTAGAGGGATGACTGTCCTATATGTTGTGATGAGGCCTGTGTTTAGATACGGGTTCTCATGTAACTTAGGGGAGCATTTCTATGTTATGTTTTTATTTTACTCAAATGGATTATTCTGTGTTATTAAACATGTGCAAGTTTGTCTTGTAGAATAAAGGTTGTAAACTTAGTTTCAGAAGGGAGAAAGTTTACATACAAGCTAAGGTATTTGACATTGAAGGGATTCAATTTTTTTTATTTTATTTTAAATATTGAGTATGTAGTTAATGTTCTGGTTCTCCAGAAGGGTCAATGTTCCTGAGAGGGGAATGTTGTGGCAGAATCAGAATTCTTTAGGTAACATTGATAAATAAGATGTTTTATCAATGTTCATAAGTGTGCTTATGTGGTAAAGTTACTTGGGCCCCAGAGAGGGGAGAGGTCAGGCTTGTCTTCATATGGGAATGTGTCTGTAACTATTACATGTCCCCTCTGAGGTTGCCCTTATCTTGATCAAGTATATGACCTAAGAGGCTCACTGTCTCGGTGAGCTTGTCCAGGAGGGGGTGTATTTGAGATGGGAGTATCTAGAATTGACAATTGATATATGCCATTGGATGAGGTAATGCTTTGGTCCTAAGTGGTACCAAGAACGAGATAAGAACTTCGTTTAGGAGACCAAACTGAACAATAATTTATAGCCAAACGCTCCCTAAAACACTTCTGCGAGCAGGCCTTTCTAATCTACCTGACCCAGGTATCCTGGAAGGATATTGACCTCATCCCGTCAGTTGAGGATGCCTGGTCATTCTTTAAAAGTAACTTCCTCACCATCTTAAATAAGCATGCTCCGTTCAAAAAATGCAGAACTAAGAACAGATACAGCCCTTGGTTCACTCCAGACCTGACTGCCCTCGACCAGCACAAAAACATCCTGTGGCGGAGTGCAATAGCATCGAATAGTCTCCGCAGTCAGTCAGGAAAGCAAAGACCAGCTTCTTCAAGCAGAAATTTGCATCCTGTAGCTCTAACTCCAAAAAGTTCTGGGACACTGTAAAGTCCATGGAGAACAAGAGCACCTCCTCCTAGCTGCCCACTGAACTGAGGCTAGGTAACACGGTCACCACCGATAAATCCATGATTATCAAAAACTTCAACAAGCATTTCTCAACGGCTGACCATGCCTTCCTCCTGGCTACTCCAGCCTCGGAGTAGCCCCCCCCCCCCCCCCCCCCCCGCAGCTACTCGCCCAAGCCTCCCCAGCTTCTCCTTCACCCAAATCCAGATATCAGATGTTCTGAAAGAGCTGAAAAGCCTGGACCCGTACAAATCAGCTGGGCTTGACAATCTGGACCCTCTATTTCTGAAACTATCCGCCGCCATTGTCGCAACCACTATTACCAGCCTGTTCAACCTCTCATTCATATCGTCTGAGATCCCCAAGGATTGGAAAGCTGCCGCAGTCATCCCCCTCTTCAAAGGGGGAGACACCCTGGACCCAAACTGTTACAGACCTATATCCATCCTGCCCTGCCTATCTAAAGTCAACAAACAGATCACTGACCATTTTGAATCCCACCGTACCTTCTCCGCTGTGCAATCTGGTTTCCGAGCCAGTCACGGGTGCACCTCAGCCACGCTCAAGGTACTAAACGATATCATAACCTCCATCGATAAAAGACAGTACTGTGCAGCCGTCTTCATCGACCTGGCCAAGGCTTTCGACTCTGTCAATCACCATATTCTTATCGGTAGACTCAGTAGCCTCGGTTTTTCTAATGACTGCCTTGCCTGGTTCACCAACTACTTTGCAGACAGAGTTCAGTGTGTCAAATCGGAGGGCATGCTGTCCGGTCCTCTGGGAGTCTCTATGGGGGTGCCACAGGGTTCAATTCTCGGGCCGACTCTTTTCTCTGTATATATCAATGATGTTGCTCTTGCTGCGGGCGATTCCCTGATCCACCTCTACGCAGACGACACCATTCTGTATACTTCTGGCCCTTCCTTGGACACTGTGCTATCTAACCTCCAAACGAGCTTCAATGCCATACAACACTCCTTCCGTGGCCTCTAACTGTTCATAAACGCTATTAAAACCAAATGCATGCTTTTCAACAGTTCGCTGCCTGCACCCGCATGCCCGACTAGCATCACCACCCTGGATGGTTCTGACCTAGAATATGTGGGCATCTATAAGTACCTAGGTGTCTGGCTAGACTGTAAACTCTCCTTCTAGACTCATATCAAACATCTCCAATCTAAAATCAAATCTAGAGTTGGCTTTCTATTCCGCACTCACGCCGCCAAACTTACCCTAGTAAAACTGACTATCCTACCGATCCTCGACTTCGGCGATGTCATCTACAAAATAGCTTCCAATACTCTACTCAGCAAACTGGATGCAGTTTATCACAGTGCCATCCGTTTAGTTACTAAAGCACCTTATACCACCCACCACTGCGACCTGTATGCTCTAGTCGGCTGGCCCTCGCTACATATTCGTCACCAGACCCACTGGCTCCAGGTCATCTACAAGTCGATGCTAGGTAAAGCTCCGCCTTATCTCAGTTCACTGGTCACGATGGCAACACCCACCCGTAGCACGCGCTCCAGCAGGTGTATCTCACTTATCATCCCTAAAGCCAACACCTCATTTGGCTGCCTTTCCTTCCAGTTCTCTGCTGCCTGTGACTGGAACGAATGGCAAAAATCGCTGAAGTTGGAGACTTATCTCCCTCACCAACTTCAAACATCTGCTATCTGAGCAGCTAACCGATTGCTGCAGCTGTACATAGTCCATCGGTAAATAGCCCACCCAATTTACCTACCTCATCCCCAAACTGTTTATATTTATTTACTTTTCTGCTCTTTTGCACACCAGTATCTCTACCTGCACATGTTCATCTGATCATTTATCACTCCAGTGTTAATCTGCTAAATTGTAATTATTCGCCTACCTCCTCATGCCTTTTGCACACAATGTATATAGACTATTTTTTTTATTTTTCTACTGTGTTATTGACTTGTTTATTGTTTACTCCATGTGTAACTCTGTGTTGTTGTCTGTTCACACTGCTATGTTTTATCTTGGCCAGGTCGCAGTTGTAAATGAGAACTTGTTCTCAACTAGCCTACCTGGTTAAATAAAGGTGAAATAAAAAATAATAAAAACACAAACACTTTTTGTGCAGTATTAATTGACCATCATTACAAACCACACTGTATTGTACATAGGCTGTTCATCAATATGTACCTGTAGGCTTTCCATCAACATGAAGAAAACAATGCACAATACAGCAATTGAGTACATTGCGGCATTAAGTGGTTTGTAATGATGTGATATGATTATGTGTCTCAGTTGATAAGAGCATGGCGTTTGCATTGCTTGTGTTGTGGGTTCGAATCCCATGGGGATCACCATCACTGCCCAACTATTTTTTAAAATGGAAAAGCTAAACCTATTTTTTCCCCATTTGTTTTTAGGGTTAAGTTGTTTAAAATAGGGGTTAGATTGTTTAAAAAAAACATATATTTGCTTTTTTTAAACAATCAAAAAAAATAATTAAACAAACACATATTAGGTGTTATATATTTTATATTTTTCAACAACGTCATATATTTACGTTTTTTTTACAACCTAACCCTATGTTTCCATTTAAAAAAATTGTGTTGGGCAGTGATGGTAATTCTAGCAACAGAGTATTAAACAGAACCACCAGTCAGGAGGATACAGACAGCTCAAGATGTATGCTTAGACATACAGAAAAAAACTTTGTATAAACGTAATCTGGCACCTTGTGATAATATCATGATATTTGTGTGTTTTTATTACATACCAGTAGTATAAAAGAGGGGGATATATTATTTCTAATGAAGTCAACTTTATTTCTCAATTATTGAGCAAATTACACTCATTAGAGATAATTACACAAAAGCACTTGTTGCTGCAAGTGACTCTGGCTGCTGGCAAACTTTCTTGACTTCGATATTACATTTTTGAAAATGCATTGCTAGACTTTGTTTAACCAGCCAACCGGTTGCTATTATCGAACGTGTTTGGAATAAGGCTGGCACAATTGTAATAATCGTTTTAACGCATTCATTTGAATGTGCCCCCACACATTGACTCTGTACCTGTACCCCCTGTATATAGCCTCGCTATTGTTTTTTACTACTGCTCTTTAATTATTTGTTACTTTTAAAAAAAATGTTTAGGTATTTTTCTTAACTGCGTTGTTGGTTAAGGGCTTGTAAATAAGCATTTTACTGTAATGTCTACTACACCTCGGCGCATGTGACAAATACGATTTGATTTGATTTTGGAAGGGTGGGTTCAACTTTATATTCAAGTAGATCTAGTTTATCCAATAGCAGTTTTTGATGTTTACATGAAGTGGGAAAAGTTGGTGGTCAGTTCTTGAGCAGAATGGTTGGGAGGAGAAGCTTCATTTCCAGAAGTTCTAAGCCGCCAAAAACATGTGACCCCTGGCCTGTAGTGAAGGATTAGGTTTGCGCTTTTTGTTTCATTGGACACTGAAATACGAACTCAGTGCTGCATGATTTTTTTTATAGCAGTTCTAGCATTCAGCCATAATGGTATATCCTGTGTGAAAATAGCTCTGTAATCTGCATATTCTCTGCTTTTTCTCTAAGAGTGTAGCTCAGAGGTAGCCTATTAGAGCGACTCCGCCTTGCGCCTGCCCTATTGACAGGTTAGTGTGCAAGACAAGAGAGATAGCCTGTACCTCATTGATGTACTTGAGCGTTCAGAAATAGGATCTAATACCGACATTATTCGAGGAGTAAAATTCTAACAAAACATTTTACAGGTTTGAATTCATACATTTACCCTGTGTTTTGATAAGATACATACTAAATAACACGATGGTTTTGCCGAATGAATAATGTGACTGATTATAATTCAATTAGCTCACAGAAACTATATAAGGATTAGTATTAGAAATGTTTTGCCTTTATAAATGTTTGTCCTGTAAGTCCTATTTATAGGCCTTTTGGTTGAATGAATGGGTGCTTTTGACTTCAACAATGTCGCCTAGGCTACATTTTATTTAAAATAGTAGGCTCAGACATTTCCTTTCGACAATTTGCTACTTTTAGCCTACTCTTGTTTGTGTTGCTAAAATAATGTCAGTGGTGTAGACTATATGATCAACTGATGTTGTAATATACTGTTTGTAATATAGGCCTAATGAGACCAACCGATATTTCGAATAAACACATATCGTTAATTTAAAATGAAATAAGGTATCTGTCGGTATTGGCATGAGCTATTTGTCCTTTTGCTAAAATGAACATGATCACAATGCAATTCACTCTTGAGCTTAATATTTAATATGGCAAATGTATCTTATTTCAAAATAAAAAAGTGCATAAATATAGATAGGACATAAATACAAGAAAGTAGCCTCCATGATTAACAAAATAGGCTACAACGAAATTGTAAATGAAACGAAAAGTGTGTTAATACAGTTAAACTTGCGTTTGATGTATAGCATGTTATTTATTCCTTATTAGCCTAAATGTATAACTATTCTTAGTTTTGTATTATCATTATTACGTTCTAAAGTAGACTAAAAATAGGGCCATGATCACACTGTCATTCATATCAGCCTACTTTGTTTAGGGCTTCAGCGTAATAACAGTATGTGAATATCACAACTGAAAAATTAAAGTTCGCATTCTTTGATCAGAGTGAGAGATGGATTCGCAGACGAAGACTGAGCCGATGCGCGTGCTCGTCACGGGCGGATCCGGATTGGTCGGGAAGGCCATCGAGCACGTGGTGAAACAAGAAGGCGGCTGTCTCGAGGGCGAGCAGTGGACCTTCCTCTGCTCCAAAGAGGCCAACCTCGTGTAAGTTATGTCACATGAACCTCATATTCTCAGCAGAGCTGGTCTGAGGCTTTGTTCGTTGCAGATAAAAATGACTTGCCTATATACCGATGCCATGTTCCCATATTCTACATGCCCGAGAAACACCAGCATGTCTGTTCTACATAACATATTTCTATAGGTCATGTTGCTATAGGTCATGTTGCACTGTGAGAAATCCTGTTATGACCCTTTTACATCTGTGGCTGGTTTTGTGGTTCCAACAGGAACAAAATAAGTTCACTCAGTGGAAAAAATATTCTGTTCTCTGCTATTCTATTATTTTCTAATCTATTCTATAGATATGTAGATTGATGCATAGAAACAGTATATATTTAGAGTTTCTATATAGTTCCTGTTGGAACCACATTAAATGTTTAGATAATTACATTCGTGCATGCATACTTTTTTGAGATTGATGTGTTTTCATTAAATGGGATGGTGATGATGACAATTGTTCTGCCAGAGATCTACAACAGACAAGAGCAGTGTTTGAGAAGTATCGGCCCACCCATGTCATCCACCTGGCTGCCAAGGTGGGAGGACTATATCTTCACATGAAGGAGAACCTACACTTTCTGGTGAGCTTACCTAACTACCCAGTTTGTTTTAATACCTAGGCTATACATTTATGTCCCAAACTACATTTGTTCAATCAGGGATGGGTCCAGAAAATCGGAATGGGCATTTCTAACTCACTGGCCCATTTCTTTGCCTGGCACCCCAATTGTTAACCAAATAATGATATTTGTGTACAAAACCCCCAGTTTAGACAGGCCGATGGGCTGAAGATGGAACCAGCCCATCTGATATTTTGCCTGAACTGCCTAAAGGCCAGTCCGTGAAATGGTTTGTCTTATCTAGCTACTGGTTGAATGCACCGACTGGAAGCAGCTCTGGAAAAGATCTTCTGCTGAATTACCTGAATATAAATGTCCATGTTCGCCTGGCCGGGCGACTACTTAGGCTGAAATTAAATTCAACTTGTCAAAGACAACTTTCACAGGGACTTTGTTGGCAAATGTATTCATCTTAATTCCAAAAGGGTATTAATCCATCTGTTTATTTTTATATGTTTTATTTAACCTTTATTTAACTAGGCAAGTCAGTTAAGAACAAATGTGTATTTACAATGATGGGCTACAGCGTAATAACAGTATGTGAATATCACAACTGAAAAAATAGAAGTTAGCATTCTTTGAGAGTGAGTGAGAGTGAGAGATGGTTTCTCAGACGAAGGCTGAGCGGATGCGCGTGCTCGTCACGGACGGGGTGTTAGCGAGGAGTGTTCACAGGAGAGCTTCTTATCACTGTCTCCAAATGCATTCTTTTAATTCATTTGTGTAAAAACAAGTTATTGTGTAAAAACAAGTAATTGTGTAAGAGTCGCAATACAGGTTTTATTGAATTGAGACCACAGTGTCTTGCCTTCACAGAGGGACAACCTTCGCATCAATGACAACGTGCTGCAGACGTCTCACGAAAGGGGCGTCACCAAGGTGGTGTCCTGTCTGTCCAGCTGCATCTTTCCTGACAAGACCACATACCCTATTGATGAGAGCATGGTGAGTTGAACAACCAGTAAG
Source organism: Oncorhynchus mykiss (assembly GCF_057628025.1). NCBI lineage: Eukaryota > Metazoa > Chordata > Actinopteri > Salmoniformes > Salmonidae > Oncorhynchus > Oncorhynchus mykiss. The sequence continues at coordinate 61,410,196 of NC_143034.1, forward strand.
ACCAAATCAATGAGATTATGTTGTGTTTAACCTTAATACTAAAATACTATGGTGGCATCAAATGGCACCCAATTCCCTATATAGTACATTCTTTTTAACCAGAGACCTAATGACCCTGGTCAAAGGTAGGAGTCAAGAGTTTAGGGTGCCATTTGGGACCGAGTATGTGCCCAGTGTCAGTAGAACTACTCTATGTCTGGGGGATCTCTGGCCCTCCAAACTGGGATTTTTAATAAAAGATGGTGTAGGATCACTCATGCTTTCTTCCCCTTCCCACAGATCCACAATGGGCCTCCACATGACTCAAACTTTGGCTACTCACATGCCAAAAGAATGATTGATATTCAGAACAGGTGAGCTGGTGACTAATCTGTTACCTGTGCAGGTACATTAGCACACATTTGAAAGACCCACTCCAGCCTCCCCTGCACCTCATTTATTACCTGATGAACTTAACAAAAGATGCATTTCAGTAGCTGGTGCAGGTCCCTCATTACATGGCACAGCCCAGCTAGCACATAATGTTCTGAGAACCATATGTTTCTTCTGTGGGAATTTCAGTACTTTAGCATAACATTTCCTACAGGTTCCTCATGGTTCTATTTAAAGTTATGCTCTCAGAAAGTTAAGAAACAACGTTCTTCTGTGGGAATTTCAGAATTTCAGCATAATGTTTCCTACAGGTTTCTTCATGCTTTTATTTAAAGTAATGTTCCCAAATTGTTCAGAGAACATTAAGAACAACGTTCTTATGTGGGAATTTTAGTACTTCAGCATAACGTTTCCTACAGATTTCCTCATGGTTCTATTTAGTAATATTCTCAGAACATTAAGACAACTTTCCATTAAAACCACAAGAGCGTTCTAAAAATACTACTTATGAACATGTACATTCCGTTCTTAGTGTCAACAAAACTCTCTCTATCCTCTATCTTGTTAAGTGAGTTCAGGAAGTGGCCGCACCCACTAATGGGCCACACCTGATCTTTATGAATGGGGTCTGTTTGAATAGACTAAAATACACAGCTTTGTATAAGTTACAAAACATGGCATGCTAGCGCCAACCTGGCCAACCTCAGTGGACTGAGTCCATGGATAGGAAACATAAGATCATAGGTTTAAGTCTTATAGGCTCCTTGTGACAATAAAAAAGAGATGTGTTTGCATGATTAATGCATAAGCAATTTAATTGCCATGTGTCCCATCTGTGCTTGGTGTTCAAAACAGTTAACCTAAGCTAGCAGTGTTATTAAAAGTCTTATTGAAACATGTTCTCAGAATATTATTTAATTACATTCAAATAACCTATAATTTCATTATCAGAACATTAATAAAACCTCCCAGGAAAACTTTCAGGGAATCATTGTAAAACGTTCTCAGAACGTCCCTGCAACCAAAAAATGAATGTTCTCAGAACGTAAAAAAAGTCAGTTTCACCGGTCAGGAAACTTAGGCGTTTGTTCCCAGAACCAATGGGAAACCAAAAACATATGTTCCCACAACTTCCAAGGAACCTCTATTGCTCTGCTATTGTTCTGGGAAGCAAGAGGGAAGGCCGATGACATCGGTATGCATCCATCAGACTAACCCCTTGAATTGCCAACTCCTTGAATTTTGCCATTGTGTCAAAAAAAAAAACACTATTTGTAAAAAATAAAAATAAAAATAATACCCTTAAGGGTTTGTACCTTGTATTGTATGTGTACTTAGAATATTGTTTTAAAAAATAGCTGGAGTTGGTCATTAATGTTCTAACCACAACGTGTGTGTGTGTGTGTGTGTGTGTGTGTGTGTGTGTGTGTGTGTGTGTGTGTGTGTGTGTGTGTGTGTGTGTGTGTGGACTTGATTGACAACAGGGGATACTTTGAGCAGCATGGGCGTCGCTACACCGCCGTAATCCCGACTAACGTGTATGGTCCCTATGACAACTTCAACTTTGAAAATGGTCACGTGCTCTCAGCGCTCATGCATAAGACATATGCTGCTAAAAGTAAGTAACACTCACAATACTGCACACACACACACACACACACACACACACACACACACACACACACACACACACACACACACAGAGGACACGTACAGCAGCAGATGTCACAGGAAGACCAAAAAGATCATCAAGGACATCAACCACCCGAGCCACTGCCTGTTCACCCCGCTATCATCCAGAAGGCGAGGTCAGTACAGGTGCATCAAAGCAGGGACCGAGAGACTGAAAAACAGCTTCTATCTCAAGGCCATCAGACTGTTAAACAGCCATCACTAACATAGAGAGGCTGTTGCCTACATACAGACTCAAATCACTGGCCACTTTAATAAATGGATTTGATCAAGGTATCACTAGTCACTTTAAATAACACCACTTTAATAATGTCTAAATATCCTACAATGCTCATCTCATATGTATATACTGTCTTCTATACCATCTACTGCATCTGGCCTATGCCGCACTGCCATCGCTCATCCATATATTTATATGTATATATTCTTATTCATCCCTTTACATTTGTGTGTATAAGGAAGTTGTTGTGAATTTGTTTGCTTTATCTTGGCTATGTCGCAGATGCAAATGAGAACTTGTTCTCAACTAGCCTTCCTGGTTAAATAAAGGTGAAATAAAACATTTAAAAACTTACTGCTCTGTCAGAACTAGAAGCACAAGCATTTCGCTACACTCGCATTAACATCTGCTTACCATGTGTATGTGACCAACACAATTTGATTTGACGTACACACACACAGACAGACAGATACAAACACATACTCCTTTCTACTCTCCTTCTAACAGAGGAGGGAACCCCACTACAGGTGTGGGGCTCCGGAACACCCAGGAGACAATTCATCTACTCTCTGGTATGTTTAGTGAATTACTCTGTGTGTGTGTGTGTGTGTGTGTGTGTGTGTGTGTGTGTGTGTGTGTGTGTGTGTGTGTGTGTGTGTGTGTGTGTGTGTGTGTGTGTGTGTGTGTGTGTGTGTGTGTGTGTGTGTGTTGTGTTGTGTGTGTGTGTGTGTGTGTGTGTGCCAGATATGTGCGTGTGTAAATCTGTGTGTGTTTTCTCAGGATGTTGCACGTCTGTTCCTCTGGGTGCTGCGGGAGTATGATGAGATTGACCCCATCATTCTCTCTGGTGAGTCCAACATGGTGTGTGTGTGTGTGATCAGTCAATGTGTGTGTGTACCATATGTAACTGAACCAAGCTCCTTTGTCACTTGTTTCTCACAGTGGGGGAGGAGGAGGAGCTCCCCATCAAGGACGCCGTAGAGATGATTGCGGATGCCCTGGACTTCAAAGGTCAAATAGTTGTATCCTTCCACAGGCTGTGTACGCCTGATAGGAGTTGCTCCTAGGCACAGATCTAGGATCAGCGTATCTTCCCCAATTCCTTACCTTAACCATTATTCAAATTTGACCTTAGATTAGTGTCTAGAACCAATCTAGTAGAATCCTTAGTACAACACCAGCAACCATATCTAAAGGTTCATTACACCTGTTGGACTGAAAGACGTACAGATGAAGTACATTAAATGCCCACTCGGACTAGCTATCCCCCATATCCGTTGCACTGTAACTATGTCATCTCCCTGTGCTTTGCCTTCTGTGGCCCTTGACCTATGACATCAGTTCGACACCAGCAAGTCAGACGGTCAGATGAAGAAGACGGCCAGCAACGCCAAGCTGCGACGCTACCTCCCTGACTTCACCTTCACGCCGCTCTCTGAAGGTCAGAGATCCAAATATTGAGGGTTGTATTTCCTGTCCAGAAAACAATTAGTTGCCTTGTAAATAACACAGACCCATTACAGCATGATATTTGATACCTATCTGGTTATTGGTCGTTTTATGATTATGATGAAAGTAACGTTCACAGTGATTAAACCACTCTTCCAAAATGCACAGTATCCATAGATGACTGACTGTGTCTCTCCTCCCCAACAGGTATCAAGAAGACCTGTGATTGGTTCGTGAACAATTACGACATAGCCCGAACATGAAGACCAATGAAGGGCGAGACATGAATATTGTTTAATGAAAAAGATCAGGGCTACATCCCAACACTATTACTGTGCCTTCCAAGTCTTGTGTCCTTGTCTTCATGCCAACTGATTAGTGAAAGTTCTGGATAGGTTTCACCATGTGGCCGGTTAAGTTCTGTCAGATCAGTGGGCATGAAGTAATGGCACACAGGACTCACAATACCCCACCTTGTTGTTCTCCCCAGAACTGTCTGGCAACCATTTTGGATCCTTTCTCCTCTATTTGCACCGTTGATGTCAGGGATTGACATTAAGGTTTGAAAGGCTCTTGCCCATTGGACAGCAGTTTGTTTGTTGGTTGCCTGGTGATTACTGTCACTTGACAGAACATTTTAAAGTAATTGTTTACAAGCAAAATGGTCACAGGGATACTTTGAGATTTTGGCAATGAGGCCCATTATCTACTTCCTCAGAGGCTGTTGAACTCCTGGATACCATTTTTATGTCTCTTTGTCCAGTATGAAGGAACTTAGAGGTCATTTTGTGAGCCAATGCAAACTAGTGTTAGCACAATGACTGGAAGTCTATGGGTATCTGCTAGCATGCTATGAAGTAGAAAAATCAGTTTGAATGCGTAACTTTTGCAGCGCAATGAGACCCTTCTGCAACCTGGTTGTAAACATACCGGCTCTGGAAGACTCAGATTTAGACGCACAGCTCACAATCGAGAGCCATAGGATATAGTATTGTCTGGCGCTCTGCTCACCCTGACCAATAGTTATACTTCCTGTGTAGCAGGACCAAAAAAATGTAAGTGTAGCCCCTATGTTAGGCTACTGAAATTCAGTTTGGAAAAATCCCCTGCCTAATGGGGCAACCAGAGCAGGTTCAACTTGCCCGACTGCTCAGTTCATTTGCTCCAAGCAATAGGGCAACCCTTAAGGTCAATCCCTGATCATGTCCTCCATTACATGTCCTTCCCTGATGGTGTCTGAACTGGTCCAGCCACCTGATCCCCTACAGTATGACTACCAGTTACTATCAGCAATACTGCAGGGTCATGTGTTTACACTCAAATACATCACATTATTTTCATTTTAATATCTAACATATATAGTTGAAGTGTATGATCTATTTGTGATTGAATATTGACAAAAATATGGACTTTTTCTTGATGTAAGAATGAGGTGTCAGTCGTTGAGAGTGATGCTGAATGACATGTTTTCTCACTACAAAACAACAAGTATAAGCCTACAGTAAAGTAGCCTGGATCTAAACATTGGAGCCAACTGTTTCTCATCATTCACTGGCCTCGGGCCACACTGCAGATCATAATGCTGGTTTGTGTTAAAAGATTGTGATTTATCTGGGATGAACATATCAGAAACTAATATAAAGTCAACTTCCTGAAGAATCTTGAGAATTAGGACATCACTGTCGCTCCACCTCACTGTAAAAAAATTAAATCAATACATTGTAGAAACAGGACAGGAAGAAGCAGGTTTTTAGGGGTCAAACGAGTTTCAAATGTCAACAAAGATTGACGATAACACAGAGGAAGCCAAGATCATTTGGGATCTGCCAGTAATCGCTCCATTAATAAACGGTCAGATGTGCCATCAGTATATTTGACTCTACTTGGCACATCAAGTAATTTTCCTCAGGAGAGGAAGGTGTAACATTAATATGCCTACACCTGTCATGTCATGCTGAATAAGGATGAATGACTTCTGCTTGACATGGTTTCTCTACTACACAACCACTTCTCCATGGCATGAAGTAGTACAGGCCAACAGTACTGTCATTGAAGTGCACACTACTCTTATCCAAGTAAGTACATACACAACAGTTGCTGCAAAGTAGATTTCCAATTAATCAACTGGATAGCACAGTAGACCTCTGGCAGAACCTCAAAGAATATTAGGGTGTCTTCATTGAAAAGCCTTAAGATGTATGACATCATTGTCCAGTGTTCTGCTTCTAATTATGCAAACCAACCAGAAACATGACAAGACCAGCCACAGCAACAGCAGGGTTTTTATTACAAATGAAAATAAACAAAAAAGACAATTCTAAAATGAGAAATAGAGGCCTGGGGAGATATGGCAAATCGTACAAAATAACCCACACTTGTCTTGTTGAATCCAGTGGGTTGTGGTGGGAGATGAGTCAGCAGGCAAGATCTACACGGAATGTTTTCATTGATACCGTCACATCTGCGTAATTCATTGATAAACCTATATATTGTAAGAGTAAGTTGTTTGACCTGAAAGGACTGCCACAGGTACAGTTGACCATTTCTAGAGACAGACATTGAGGCTAGTTTACACACCGCATCTCAAATCACAGTTGCGTAACACTTCTTTCTACCTTATTCCACTCTCTTCCTCTTCTACCCTTCCTCTTCCAAGGACCCTGTTCTATCCTTCTCCTCCTTCCGCTGATCAATCAATGAGGACTTTGCGTTCATGCTCTTCCTCTCCTATTCATCTCCTCCTCCCTCCCTAGGTCGTGTTCATTAGGCACCAAAGGGACTGAAAGAGGAACTTGGACTCAGTCTCCATTTTAAAACGCATGCCCTAATGAACACGAGCCCGGTTTACTCTGTGAGGTAGAAGTGCATCTTGTCGTTGACGTTCTTCCTCTCGGGGTTGAGGCGTTTGAGGATCTGGGCCAGGACGTTGACCGTCTGCTCGCTGCTCAGGCCAGTCCTCTTGGTCTGGAACTTCTTCAGCAGGTCCTTGGTGGTCATGGGCTTCCGGATCAGGTAGCGACGCACCGCCTCCTCCGTCAGCTGAACGTCACTGTGGAGAGGCAGGATGGAGAGTGGGACAAAACACCAAGGTGTGTGGTGGAAGGGGGGAGAGAATAAGAAGAAAGACCGTGCGTGTGGGAGAGGACAGAGAAAAGAGGGAGAGAGACAGAACGAGAGTGTGTGTGAGCTAGAGAGGGTAAGGGTGAGAAAAGTGAACAAACAGGAGAGATTGAAGAGGAATATACCTGGAACTGGGGGTTGATTTGCCTGAGGGGGGCTGTGGCGTGCTCTTCCCTGAGGGGGCAGGACTCTGGGTGGTGACAGCCGTACTGCTGGACTCCATCTTCAGCCTCTTGGCAGCTGGAGACTCAGAGCTACCACCCACCACCTGTCTCTTACCTGTGAGGGGAGGGAGCAGGGTGACGGACGCAGTTTTAACAACCCTTTACTGTTCAATCAAGAAGAGTCAGCATGCAGTGCTGAGGTCACACATAGCCTTAAGGTACCACAAACAAAATAAGACTTTCAGATCCTGTGAATATGTAAATATAAATGAAAACATTACAAATATAAAAATCTATTTCCCATCTGTGAATGTGTGTGTGAGTGCATGCATGTGTGTGTGTACCTTGCTCCAGTTTGCTAGCGGCGGCTCGGAGTGTGTTGGAGGTGGAGGCGGAGTCTATGGACGGTGTTCCAGGGCGACTGCCAGTCCTGGAGCTGCCTCCAGAGCCACGCCCACCACCGCGCTTAGGAGGAGTACGCTTCTTCTGGGGGGCAGGGGGGGGGGGGTAGTGAGGAAATGGGGAACGTCAAGAGCATTGTCCACGAGAGCCACTCTCAACCTCTCAGGACCCAGACCAAGAAAGACCCAGTGTTTGCAGACCGTTATCACACCAACACCAGTTGAAATGTGGAATACCAAGATAGAGAGTCAGACCAACATCAACCACATCAAAGGGTTAAAAAGGCCTGTTTTTGTGCCCACACTGCTGCCACACTAGGGAAGCAAGATACCCTGGAAATTGTGTGTTGTGTCACCCCTTTTGTGCCACATAGAAACTACAAAATATGGTATCAGGTTCATCAACTACCAGAGTCTTGTTCAAGACTTTTAGAAAAGCCCCAGATCTTGGGCACCGTAACCCAGATCAAGAACACGATATCAAGACTCCATCTCTGCGAGAAAGACAGGGAAATGGGGTTGACATTGAACAGTGGCACTACAAAAGGGACCACACACAAACTAACACTCTCTCACACACACACACACACACACACACCACCATGAAGAGAGCGGAGGCTGCCTCTCCATCGATGTCGCTGTCCTCCGAAGTGTCCGACTCACCGCTGCTGTCTGAAACACACACAACATTATCACATCATAGCCCCCTTCAACAAAAACACAGTATATTTCCGTGGGTTCTTGCCACTTCCCTGTGATACCTGATCAGTAAAGATTCTAAAGAAGAAGAAAAACTGCTACCTCTCTTCTTCTTCGTCTGGACTGGGGTCTTCTTCCCTTCCTCTTCCTCCTCCTCCTCTTTCCCCTCTTCCTCGTTCTGTTTCTCCTCCTCGCTCTCTTCCTCACTCTCCGATGCCTCGTCGATTCCTGTGAACAGAGTTAAAGTTCTTAGAATTCACACACATGAACACGTATTGTTTCCATGGGGGTGCCCTCTGACCTTTGGGAACGGCCTCTTTATTGGACTTGGCCTTCTCTTCGCCGACCTCTTCCTCTGAACTGCAGGAACAAGAGAGTAAGGAGCGAGAGAGCGAGGAAGGGATGAAAGAGAAACAGATGTGAGAAAATAAATGAGGTTGCAGGAAGTGTGTGTATGGCTCTACAAGTGTCTCTGGTGTGTGACCATACAGCTGTCAATAGAAGTTGTGGTGTACAGTGCATTCTGAAAGTATTCAGACCCTTTACTCAGTCCTTTGTTGAAGCACCTTTGGCAGCGATTACAGCCTCAAGTCTTCTTGGGTATGACACTACAACACTTGTATTTGAGGAGTTTCCTATTCTTCTCTGCAGATCCTCTCAAGCTCTGTCAGGTTAGATGCGGAGAGTCGCTTCACAGCTATTTGCAGGTCTCTCCAGAGATGTTCGATCAGGTTCACGTCCGGGTTCTGGCTGGGCCACAAGGACATTCACAGACTTGTCCTGAAGCCACTCCTGCGTTGTCTTGGCTGTGTGCTTAGGGTTGTTGTCCTGTTGGAAGTTGAACCGTCGCACCAGTCTGAGGTCCTGAGTGCTCTGGAGCAGGTTTTCATCAAGGATCTCTCTGTGCTCAGGTCATCTTTCCCTCAATACAGACTAGTCTCACAGTCCCTGCCGCTGAAAAACATCCCCCACCGCATGATGCTGCCACCACCATGCTTCACCGTAGGGATGATGCCACCACCATGCTTCACCGTAGGGATGATGCCACCACCATGCTTCACCGTAGGGATGATGCCACCACCATGCTTCACCGTAGGGATGATGCCACCACCATGCTTCACCGTAGGGATGATGCCACCACCATGCTTCACCGTAGGGATGATGCCACCACCATGCTTCACCGTAGGGATGATGCCAGCTTTCCTCCAGATGTGACGCTTGGCATTTAAAGAGTTCAATCTTGGTTTCACCAGACCAGAGAATATTGTTTCTCATGGTCTGGGATTCCTTTAGGTGCCTTTTAGCAAACTCCACAGAGGAACTCAAAAGCTCTTTCAGAGTGACCATCGAGTTCGTAGTCAACTCCCTGACCTAGTTCCGCTCAGTTTGGCAGGGCGTCCAGCTCTAGGAAGAGTCTTGGTGGTTCCAAACTTCTTCCATTTAAGAATGATGGAGGTCACTGTGTTCTTGGGAACATTCAATGCTGCATAAATGTTCTTGGGAACATTTTTTGGTACCTTCCCCAGATCTGTGCCTCCACACAATCCTGTCTCAAAGCTCTACGGACAATTCCTTCAACCTCATGGCTTGGTTTTTGCTCTGACAAGCACTGTCAACTGTGAGACCTTATATAGACAGGTGTGTGCCTTTCCAAATCATGTCCAATCAATTGAATTTATCACAGGTGGACTCCAATCAAGTTGTAGAAACACCTCAAGGATGAACATCTCTGGAGACCTGAAAACGGCTGTGAAGCAACGCTCCCAATCCAACCTGAGCTTGAGAGGCCCCCGAGTGGCACACCGGTCTAAGGCACTGCATCTGTGTGCTAGACACATTAGTAAAGACCCTGGTTCGATTCCAGGCTGTATCACAACCGGCCGTGATGGGGAGTCCCATTAGGGCGGAGCACAATTGGCCCAGCGTCGTCCGGGTTTGAACGGAGTAGGCAGTCATTGTAAATAAGAATTTTTCTTAACTGACTTGTCTGGTTTTAAATAAAAGGTTAAAAAAATGATAAATGGAAACAGGATGCACCTGAGCTCAATTTTGAGTTTCATAGCAAAGGGTCTGAATACTAAGTATTTCAGTTTTCATATTTAATCATTTTGCAAACATTTCTAAAAAAAACTTTTCGCTTTGTCATTATGGGGTGTTGTCTGTAGACTGTTGAAGATTTTTAAAATGTATTTAATCCATTTTAGAATGAGGCTGTAACATAACAAAATGTGGGAAAAGTCAAAGGGTCGGAATACTTTCCGAATGCACTGTATGTGTGTGAGTCTGTATGTATGTGTGTGTGTGTGTGTCTGTATGTGTGTGTGTCTGTATGTGTGTGTGTGTGTGTGTGTGTGTGTGTGTGTGTCTCACCTGCTCTCATCTGACATGTAGTCGACTTCCAGGCCCTCAAAGTCTCCATCGTCACTGTCCTCATTCGCCTCGCTGTCACTGCCCCTCTTCTTCTTCTTCTTCTTCTTCCCCTTCCCCTTCACATCCCCCTCTTTCTTCTTGGGCTTGCTGTCTCCATCTGAGAGGAACAGAAGAAGAGGGGGAGAGAAAAGAGAGGGAACGTAAAGAGAGATGCACCTTCTAACAATTCAACAGTTGAACATGTAAAATGTACCTATTTGTTCGACATTGAGATGCGTCTTCAGCTAACAGACACGTGGTTCTTACACACTGTATACTAGTGATGAGCACCGACATGGATAATCCACGTTGATATCGGTTGCATTTTTTCCTGTTAAATATCGATATCATATCGCAATATTCAGAAACACTTTGCTGTATCCTACATGTTGTTTACCCAAATTACAATGTAAAACATTTGTTAAAAAAATAAATACATTGCATCTGTGTTCATTTCTTGTGTGTGTGTGTATCTCTGTGAAGTCCAGACAACTAAGGGGTCTGTGGTGATTTTCACCATTTGTTTGGATTCCTCACGTCTTAATCATTGTCAAGAAGAAGTTTGGTCCATATCGGATGTTGGGAACTATAATTATTGAATATTATATAAATCCTATCAATTTAAAAATGGCCAATTTGGGTGCAATCAACTAGCTTTCAATTTGAGTTCTAATTGTCTTTCAGAAAAATAACATTCAAGAAATGCTAATCTGATCTGTTTCTAACTGCAGATACCATTTCAGATCAATCTGATTGGTGGGTGTCCAAAACCTTTCTTGTGCTTTTTGAGGTTGAATGACTCCCATGCCTCTTTCTACTCTGCCTTCATACTCATCATTACTGGGCTCTCCCTCCATCCATCCCTCTCACCTCCCTTTCATCCTTCTCTCCTCTCTCCCTCCCTCATCCTTCTCTCCCCCCTCCTTCCATCCTTCTCTCCTCCCTCCCTCCCATCCTTCTCTCCTCCCTCCCTCCCATCCTTCTCTTCTCCCTCCCTCCCATCCTTCTCTTCTCCCTCCCTTCTCCCATCCTTCTCTTCTCCCTCCCTTCTCCCTCCCTCCCATCCTTCTCTTCTCCCTCCCTCCCTCCCATCCTTCTCTTCTCCCTCCCTCCCTCCCTCCCATCCTTCTCTTCTCCCTCCCTCCCTCCCATCCTTCTCTTCTCCCTCCCTCCCATCCTTCTCTTCTCCCTCCCTCCCTCCCATCCTTCTCTTCTCCCTCCCTCCCATCCTTCTCTTCTCCCTCCCTCCCATCCTTCTCTTCTCCCTCCCTCCCATCCTTCTCTTCTCCCTCCCTCCCATCCTTCTCTTCTCCCTCCCTCCCATCCTTCTCTTCTCCCTCCCTCCCATCCTTCTCTTCTCCCTCCCTCCCATCCTTCTCTTCTCCCTCCCTCCCATCCTTCTCTTCTCCCTCCCTCCCATCCTTCTCTTCTCCCTCCCTCCCATCCTTCTCTTCTCCCTCCCTTCATCCTTCTCTTCTCCCTCCCTCCCATCCTTCTCTTCTCCCTCCCTCTCATCCTTCTCTCCTCCCTCCCTTCTCCCTTCTCTTCTCCCTCCCTCCATCCTTCTCTCCACAGAAGCTGCTGTCACTTTCCTCTACTCCATCTCAGTTGATCTTTCTGCGACTCCTCACATCCCATCTCCTTGCCTCGTTCTCAACTGTATTGGAGAAGGTCAAAACGAGAGGATGCAACGAATCGAGGAAAGATTAATCGGAAAAAAGCCCAAACCTTCTCGCACGCCACTGTTGCTCGTCACTTAGCTCTCCTCTCTCCTCACCTTCGTCCATCTCTCCTCACCTTCTCCTCCGCTGCTGTCGCTCTCATCACTGCTCAGCTCTCCTCACCTTCTCCTCCGCTGCTGTCGCTCTCATCACTGCTCAGCTCTCATCTCTCCTCACCTTCTCCTCCGCTGCTGTCACTCATCACTGCTCAGCTCTCATCTCTCCTCACCTTCTCCTCCACTGCTGTCACTCATCACTGCTCAGCTCTCCTCTCTCCTCACCTTCTCCTCCGCTGCTGTCACTCATCACTGCTCAGCTCTCTTCTCTCCTCACCTTCTCCTCCACTGCTGTCACTCATCACTGCTCAGCTCTCTTCTCTCCTCACCTTCTCCTCCACTGCTGTCACTCATCACTGCTCAGCTCTCTTCTCTCCTCACCTTCTCCTCCACTGCTGTCACTCATCACTGCTCAGCTCTCTTCTCTCCTCACCTTCTCCTCCACTGCTGTCACTCATCACTGCTCAGCTCTTTTCTCTTCTCTCCTCACCTTCTCCTCCACTGCTGTCGCTCTCATCACTGCTCAGCTCTTTTCTCTTCTCTCCTCACCTTCTCCTCCACTGCTGTCACTCATCACTGCTCAGCTCTCTTCTCTCACCTTCTCCTCCACTGCTGTCGCTCTCGTCACTGCTCAGCTCCAGGTCATCCTCCAGGTCATGGATGCGCAGGTCCCCTCCTCTTCCTCCCTTCTTCTTTTTCTTCTTCCCCCCCTTCTCGCCCTCCTCGTCGTCATCGTCCGGCCCTCTCTCCTGCTCCCGCAGGCGCCTCTGGAGCATGATGCTGAAGTGGTTCACCACCTTGTTCCTCCTGAGAGGGGGGGGAGGAAGTATGTGTGTACCCCACTACGTTCCCCCACATCTACCCCCTAGTGTTTTTACCTGAGGGGTGAATTTGCACCCCCTATCTTTATTCTTCCCCTCAGTATTTCCCCTTCTCCTGTCTCTCTCTCCCACACCTGTCTCCCCTCCCCTCCACTTCATCCTCTCCTCACCTGCCCCACTCCTCCTCTGCCTCCTCGGCGGTCAGCGTGCGGTGTTTGGCCTGGGGCACGAAGTTGTACCAACCGTTGACGGGGAAGGCCTCAAAGGCCCCGTCGGGACACTGGGTAAAGATGTAGTAGGACGCATTCTCCGTTATGCCCCCTTTCTTCGTACCCTTGAACCTGAAAACAGAGAGAAACATGTTGATATAAAAGGATAGTTCAGGCTATATGGGAGTTCCTCCTTGCCCTCGGATCAACAGAAAGACAAAGGATGGCTTGGTAAGTATTTGTGAGAGAACCAGAGCTATGTAAAGGTAAGCTCAAGGCCTGTGTGTAGCCTACCTCCTCCCTGCTTTGCCATTGTGTGTGTGTTTGTCTGCCTCACCTCTTCCCTGCCTTGCCGTTGACCTTGAGGATCCAGGGTTGGTCCTCCACCTTGAACTCCCTGGTGACGATTCCAAACTTCTTCCTGCGTGCCTCCTCCCTCTGCTTCTTCCCAAACTCACTGCCTGCCGCCCCCTCCTCAGTCTCCTCCACACCATACATCCTCCTGTTACTCATGTCCCGCTCCATACGCGCCTGAGGGGAGGGGTAAAGGAGGGAGGAGAGAAGACAGAGAGTGAGACGGATGGGACAACGGGAGCGGAGTAGGGAGATGAGAAGTGTAGAAGCTAATATAAATAATAGAAGGGGAGGAGAAGAAGGTAGAGCGAGAGAGAGACGGGAGGGAGAGAGAGAGACGGGAGGGGGGAGAGAGAGACGGGAGGGGGGAGAGAGAGAGACGGGAGGGGGGAGAGAAACGGGGAGAGGGAGAGACGGGAGGGGGGAGAGAAACGGGGAGAGGGAGAGAGAGGGACGGGAGGGGGGAGAGAGAGAGACGGGAGGGGGAAGAGAAACGGGAGGGAGAGAAACGGGAGGGAGAGCGAGAGACGGAAGGGAGAGAGACGGGAGGGGGGAGAGAGAGAGACGGGAGGGAGAGAGAGAGAGAGACGGGGAGGGAGAGAGAGGGGGGGAGAGAGACGGGGAGGGAGAGAGAGGGGGGGAGAGAGAGAGACGGGTAGGGAGAGAGAGAGAGAGAGAGACGGGTAGGGAGAGAGAGAGAGAGACGGGTAGGGAGAGAGAGAGAGAGACGGGTAGGGAGAGAGAGAGAGAGACGGGTAGGGAGAGAGAGAGAGAGACGGGTAGGGAGAGAGAGAGAGAGACGGGTAGGGAGAGAGAGAGAGAGACGGGTAGGGAGAGAGAGAGAGAGACGGGTAGGGAGAGAGAGAGAGAGAGACGGGTAGGGAGAGAGAGAGAGAGACGGGTAGGGAGAGAGAGAGAGAGACGGGTAGGGAGAGAGAGAGAGAGACGGGTAGGGAGAGAGAGAGAGAGACGGGTAGGGAGAGAGAGAGACGGGTAGGGAGAGAGAGAGACGGGGAGGGAGAGAGAGAGACGGGGAGGGAGAGAGAGAGACGGGGAGGGAGAGAGAGAGACGGGGAGGGAGAGAGAGAGACGGGGAGGGAGAGAGAGAGAGACGGGGAGGGAGAGAGAGAGAGACGGGGAGGAGAGTGAGAGACGGGTAGGGAGAGAGAGAGACGGGGAGGGAGAGAGAGAGACGGGGAGGGAGAGAGAGAGAGACGGGGAGGGAGAGAGAGAGACGGGGAGGGAGAGAGAGACGGGTAGGGAGAGAGAGAGACGGGGAGGGAGAGAGAGAGACGGGGAGGGAGAGAGAGACGGGGAGGGAGAGAGAGAGAGAGACGGGGAGGGAGAGAGAGAGGGGGAGGGAGAGAGAGAGGGGGAGGGAGAGAAAGAGACAGGGAAGGAGAGAGAGAGAGACGGGGAGGAGAGAGAGAGACGGGGGGGAGAGAGAGAGACGGGGGGAGAGAGAGAGAGAGACGGGGGAGAGAGAGAGAGACGGGGGAGAAAGAGAGACGGGGGAGAAAGAGAGACGGGGGAGAAAGAGAGACGGGGGAGAAAGAGAGACGGGGGAGAAAGAGAGACGGGGGAGAGAGAGAGACGGGGGAGAGAGAGAGAGACAGGGGGAGAGAGAGAGAGAGACGGGGGGAGAGAGAGAGAGAGACGGGGGGAGAGAGAGAGAGAGACGGGGGGAGAGAGAGAGAGAGACGGGGGGAGAGAGAGAGAGAGACGGGGGGAGAGAGAGAGAGAGACGGGGGGAGAGAGAGAGAGAGACGGGGGGAGAGAGAGAGAGAGACGGGGGGAGAGAGAGACGGGGAGGGAGAGAAAGACGGGGAGAGAGAGAGAGAGACGGGGAGAGAGAGACGGGGGAGAGAGAGAGACGGGGAGAGAGAGAGAGACGGGGAGAGAGAGAGAGAGACGGGGAGAGAGAGAGACGGGGAGAGAGAGAGAGACGGGGAGGGAGAGAGAGAGAGAGACGGGGAGGGAGAGAGAGAGAGAGACGGGGAGGGAGAGAGAGAGAGAGACGGGGAGGGAGAGAGAGAGACGGGGGAGAGAGAGAGAGACGGGGGAGAGAGAGAGAGACGGGGAGGGAGAGAGAGAGACGGGGAGGGAGAGAGAGAGAGACGGGGAGGGAGAGAGAGAGAGACGGGGAGGGAGAGAGAGAGACGGGGAGGGAGAGAGAGAGACGGGGAGGGAGAGAGAGAGACGGGGAGGGAGAGAGAGAGAGACGGGGAGGAGAGAGAGAGACGGGTAGGGAGAGAGAGAGACGGGTAGGGAGAGAGAGAGACGGGGAGGGAGAGAGAGAGACGGGGAGGGAGAGAGAGAGACGGGGAGGGAGAGAGAGAGACGGGTAGGGAGAGAGAGAGACGGGTAGGGAGAGAGAGAGACGGGGAGGGAGAGAGAGAGACGGGTAGGGAGAGCGAGAGACGGGGAGGGAGAGAGAGACGGGTAGGGAGAGAGAGAGACGGGGAGGGAGAGAGAGACGGGGAGGGAGAGAGAGAGACGGGGAGGGAGAGAGAGAGAGACGGGGAGGGAGAGAGAGAGAGACGGGGAGGGAGAGAGAGAGAGACGGGGAGGGAGAGAGAGAGAGACGGGGAGGGAGAGAGAGAGAGACGGGGAGGGAGAGAGAGAGAGACGGGGAGGGAGAGAGAGAGACGGGAGGGAGAGAGAGAGAGACGGGGAGGGAGAGAGAGAGACGGGGAGGGAGAGACGGGGAGAGAGAGACGGGGAGAGAGAGACGGGGAGCGAGAGAGAGAGACGGGGAGAGAGAGAGAGAGAGAGACGGGGAGGGAGAGAGAGAGACGGGGAGGGAGCGAGAGAGAGACGGGGAGGGAGAGAGAGAGAGACGGGGAGGGAGAGAGACGGGGAGGGAGAGAGAGAGACGGGGAGGGAGAGAGAGAGACGGGGAGGGAGAGAGAGAGACGGGGAGGGAGAGAGAGAGACGGGGAGGAGAGAGAGAGACGGGTAGGGAGAGAGAGAGACGGGTAGGGAGAGAGAGAGACGGGGAGGGAGAGAGAGAGACGGGGAGGGAGAGAGAGACGGGTAGGGAGAGAGAGAGACGGGGAGGGAGAGAGAGACGGGTAGGGAGAGAGAGAGACGGGGAGGGAGGGAGAGAGAGACGGGGAGGGAGGGAGAGAGAGACGGGGAGGGAGGGAGAGAGAGACGGGGAGGGAGGGAGAGAGAGACGGGGAGGGAGAGAGAGAGAGACGGGGAGGGAGAGAGAGACGGGGAGGGAGAGAGAGAGAGACGGGGAGGGAGAGAGAGACGGGGAGGGAGAGAGAGACGGGGAGGGAGAGAGAGAGAGACGGGGAGGGAGAGAGAGAGACGGGGAGGGAGAGAGAGAGACGCGGAGGGAGAGAGAGACAGACGGGGAGGGAGAGAGAGAGACGGGGAGGGAGAGAGAGAGACGGGGAGGGAGAGAGAGAGACGGGGAGGGAGAGAGAGAGACGGGGAGAGAGAGACGGGGAGAGAGAGAGAGACGGGGAGAGAGAGAGAGACGGGGAGGGAGAGAGAGAGAGACGGGGAGGGAGAGAGAGAGAGACGGGGAGGGAGAGAGAGAGAGAGACGGGGAGGGAGAGAGAGAGAGACGGGGAGGGAGAGAGAGAGAGAGACGGGGAGGGAGAGAGAGAGAGAGACGGGGAGGGAGAGAGAGAAAGGGAGGGAGGAAGAGAGAGACAGGGAGGAAGAGAGAACGAAGGAGAGACAGACAGGGAGAGAGAATCATTGAGTGTTCTAGTAGCCTATTGAGGAAAGTTGTAATGAGAGGGAGTTTCCCAGAGAGTTGACCTGCATACCTGGGTCCAGGAGGAGCAGTTTACTTTGTCCCCAGAGTTAAAGGCCATGATGCTGTACTTCTTACTGGTGTTCCTACACACACACAGGTTAGTGGTGTAAGCTATATCATGATTCATGTAGATACCACATCATGTACAGTGCATTCGGAAAGTATTCAGACCTCTTGACTTTTTCCACATTTTGTTACGTTACCCCCCCCCCCAATCTACACTCCATAATAATAATAATTACAATTACGAACTGAAAGTAAGTAAGTATTCAGACCCTTTACTCAGTATTTTGTTGAAGCACCATTGGCAGCGATTACAGCCTCGAGTATTAAACCTGTCTCCGAGATCTACGGCAATTCCTCCGACCTCATGGCTTGGTTTTTGCTCTGACATGCACTGTCAACTATGGGACCTTATATAGACAGTTGTGTGCCTTTCCAAATCAATTGAATTTACCACAGGTGGACTCCAATCAAGTTGTAAAAACATCTCAAGGATGATCAATGGAAACAGGATGCAACGGAGCTCATTTTTAGGGTCTCATAGCAAAGGCTCTGAATACTTATGTAAATAAGGGATCTATTTATATTTTTTTAATAAAATGTGCAAAAATGTCTAAAGAACTGTTTTTGCTTTGTCATTATAAACCATTGCATGTAGATTGAGGAGGGAATAAATAAATAAAAAATATTTTAGATTAATACTGTAATGTAAAGATCTGAGTGGCTGGTAGATTTTTTAAATCCACCTGACACAGTGGCTGGTGAACCAAAAAGTGAATTGTATGTCCTGCTTGGAACACTACACATACAGAAGATACACTTAGCTGTTTTATCAACTGAGGTTTGTCTTTGAGATGTTTTTGTGTGTTCACTCCCGCGTTTCCATTAGCTCAGGAAGTGTCGTAATTCAGATAGTTCAGGTAAATGTGCAACGCGGGAAAAAAACTCTGTGGGAATCCGTGTTAAAATTACACACGTTAAGTGTCTTTTGTACTTGGAAAATTATTTTGGGGTGATTTGAAAGTAGAGTGAGGTTTCCAAAACCGTATTGCATGCAATGATTATTAACGGTTAGACAGAGAGTCGGGAATGTTGTACACATTGGCCCTGCTGTGGTCAAATGTTAAATGAGAACCCAATGGCTGTAGGCCTTGGATAGTACTTACTTGGGGACCCGGACTATGTACTCTGTAGAAGAGGAACTGCTGCCACCCTGTAAAAAAACACACACAGTTTGCTACACTACGACACCCCTTCAAATTAGTGGATTCGGCTATTTCAACCACACTCGTTGCTGGCAGGTGTATAAAACTTGAGCACACATACATGCAATCTCAATAGACAAACATTGGCAGTAGACTGCCCTTAGTGAAGAGCTCAGTGATTTTCAAATCCTTCAAAGGATGCCACCTTTCCAACTAGTCAGTTCGTTAAATTTCTGCCGTTAGAGCTGCCCCGGTCAACTCTAACTGCTGTTATTGTGAAGTGGAAACATTTAGGAGCAACAACTGATCAGCCTCGCAGTGGTAGGCCACACAAGCTCACAGAACGGGACCGCCGAGTGCTGAAGCTCGTATAAATCGTCTGTCCTCGGTTGCAACACTCACTACAAAGTTCCAAACTGCCTCTGGAAGCAACGTAGTACAACTGTTTGTCAGGAGCCTCATGTAATGGGTTTCCATGGCCGAGCAGCCGCACATAAGTCTAAAATCACAATGCCAAGCGTCGGCTAAAGTGATGTGAAGCTTAACTCCATTGGACTCTGTAGCAGTGGAAATGCGTTAGTGCAGACGGTAAAGTTTGGTGGAGGAGGAATAATGGTCCGGGGCTGTTTTTCATGTTCAGGCTCCTTAGTTTTGGTAAAGGAAATCTTAACGCTACAACAGACATTGACATTCTATTCAATTCTGTGCTTCAAACTTTGTGGCAACAGTTTGGGGAAGGCCCTTTCCTGTTTCAGCATGACAATGCCCCCGTGTACAAAGCAAGGTCCATACAGATATAGTTTGTCGAGATCGGTGGAAGAACTTGACTGGCCTGCACAGAGCCCTGACCTCAACCCCAAGGAACATCTTTCGGATGAATTGGAATGAAGACTGAGAGCCAGGCCTAAATGCCCAACATCAATGCCCGACCTCACTAATGTTTTTGTGGCTGAATTCAGAATGGAAGCAAATCCCTGCAGCAATGTTCCAACATCTAGTGGAAAGCTTTCCCAGAACAGTGGAGGCTGCTATAGCAGTAAAGGGGGGAGAATCTCCATATTAATGCCCAGCAAGCCTGACAATGAGATAAGCAAGCAACAGATGAAGCAAATGTGTTGAGCAATAGACTGATACCGTCATGTTGACCCTACAAGTAAACCATACACCCAAGACTTACCAATGACGCCATGGTCGACTGTATACAGAGGCAGTATGCCCCTATTCTTAGTCAAGCAGTCACCTGTAAGTGATCACCTGTTGAAGTATAACGACATTTTTTTCAGTTCATAGCAAGATAGAACACTATAGGACATGCTTAACTGACTTCGGTCTCAGCATATGCAGAAATGACTCATCATAAGGCAGTTGTTTGTGGTCATTTATGTACTAACGTTAGCTATAGAATCATAGCTTTTGGATATTAAAGGCTTCGCCTCTTCCTCTGATAGAGCTAAGTTACTACTACGTACGTTAGTCTGTAGCTAGTTACCAGTAGGCTAAGACACTCAAGAAATATATTGACCCAGTCAACCTACCTCTTCAAAATGTGCGAAACAAAAATATGTTGCTTTATAGGTAATCAAACGTAAGTCATGGATAACATTTCATATTAGTATGTATCTAGCACTTAATATCTGGTAGCTAACGTTACTCATGCAGTCGTTAGTTAAATATTTGTCTTGGGTTAGTACTATCTGGTATCCTTTGGACGTCCCTACCCAACCTAACCATAAACCTTTTCCTTTATTTCGGTAGGGACGTACTAAGGATCTAAAATAACACTAACACATGACAAGTCTCGCTGCTTTCCGCCAACCGTTCCGTCAAGAATAATGGTCGACCGGAAAACAAATTCAAACAGCACTTAGTTCTTAGTAGATAGGTGCCATAGGCTCGTGCCGCAAAACCAAATAATATCCTATTATTAAAACAACTGTCCATTGTTTCCAGTTATCTACGAAATATGACCTATAATTCATTACAATTCCTTCTAAAAAGTATAATTATTGCAGTTAGATGACATCATCCTCTGTGAGGAAATAGCAATCATATTATAAACATTGTTTGAGATAAAAGTTTGAGGTGTGATTTTTGAAGTGTTTTGACCCCGTTATACGAGTATAACGGGTCAACATTATTTGCGTACAAGTTAACAGAAATGTACTTTTAAAAGTGAGATTTTCACTGTACAATTACTTTAAATCCTTGGTGACGATTAATGATTGAAAACATCTGGTTGACAACTGTTGAGAGACCATCTACAGTAGGCTGCTGTGATTCTACCTTGCTGCATATTTGCCAAGACTCAGTTATTTACCAACAAATTATTTTTTATTTATCAAACTGTATCAGGCAATATATACACATTTTCATTGATAAATTACAGCCATACTATATTTGTGCACACAAAAACACCCTCATTTGCTGTATGATTTGGAGATGTTGAAGATGCTATGAAAGTTTCTAAAAAATAATGCAATGGCAAATTAGATGACATTTATCTAAAGTAGTTGGTGTAATGTTTTTATCTTTTGCAGTGACCTTTTCTAACAAAAAATGCATGCCGCTTACAGCAAGTGCCAAACACTGGCAGCACATTTTGCAAGTTTGATTGTCTATTTGAACAATGCTACAGCAAACTTCTACGGAAAATACGAATTGTTGTACAATATTTCAACCTGGTCTCATAGACTAGACATAACATAGTAAAAAATCTGGGGATACTCAATGAATATAATATGTTACGTGTGGTGTGGGAGAGAGACAGAAGGTTACTTAAGGCAAAACTAAAGGGGGGTGGTTGGTTGGGGTGGATGGATGGATGGGTGTATAACGCGATTGTCTATCAACCCAAAGGTTGCGTGTTTGAATTAACGTGATTGTCTAACAACACAAAAGTGCGTGTTCGAATCTCATCACAAACACCATTTGGCATTTTAGTTCATTAGCAACTTTGCAACTGCATACTACTTTTTTAGCAACTTTGCAACTACTTCGCATGTGAGCTAACCCTTCCCCTTCCCCTAACCTTAACCCTTTAACCTAACCCTTAACCTTAACCCTAACCTTAACACTAACCTAAACCCCTAACCCATAGCCTAGCTAACGTTAACCACCTAGCTAATATTAGCATTAGCCACCTAGCTATCATTAGCCACAACAAATTGTAATTCGCAACATATCACACAAATTGTAGTTCGTAACATATCATACGAATTGTAATGAGTAAAATATGATGGACATCCACAAATTAATGCATACCATGCTATGCTAATATTTGTTGTGTCGTGGGAATAAGTCAGTCATGTCAGTAAAGGAGAGACGTCCTGCAATATGATTATGATTTAGGACTATATAATACAAGTAAAATAAGCACATAAGCCACATGCTGCCTTGCGATCTCCTTACCAACAGCAAATGCATCTGTTTTATCATTAGGCCTACACTATAATGTTTAGATTAAACTACCATTATTATAATTCATCTGCATACATTTTTTTTACATTTCCCTCAAAATAACAATATTTGCTTGCAATACACTAGAAGTGCATACGCATGATCTGAGAGTATGTGGACTGTGGAAATAATGATACTTTCCTGTCAAGTTCATAATTGATAAATACCAACTTTTGCAGGAACACTGGCATACACAAGGGCTGCGTTCAGTAAGTCTTTACATTCTGGAATGTTTAATTGAACAGAAACGGTGCTGTACTAAACGACCAGTTGAAAAACTGTGTGGAGTTGGGTTGTGGATTGGGGAACGCAGTCAGCATGCCCAATGCCCTTTAAATAGGTCACTCATTGTTTCAAGCCACACCCACCAAACGGGAGCAAAAGTACCTCAAAGCCTGTTCAATAACATACAAGAAAGAACGTTTTGGGTAAATGTGTCGTTCAGTACAAACCGTTCCGCAACTTAGCAAACGTTCAAGTGAACTGAATGCACCTTAGGTTTAGAGTCTTTTTGTGTGCATGCACCTTTGATAAATGAGGCCCCTGGACTGGGAAATGCTCATCTAACTACATTTTTTTTGTTGCAATTATTGGAAATTCAGAATAAGGAAGGGAATACTATACTATTACAGAAATATCAAGAAGCAAATAAACAAAAACATTATAGACTAGTATACAAATGAAGACTCAGAGAATTGACATACGTGGGCTTTACATAGAATCTTTGCTTTGGCCTCCCTCCTCACTCAGACGAACCGCCCTGAACCCCTGAAAGCATGTTGAGAGAGGACTGCAGATAATGGGAGAAAATACATTTACAAATAAAACCAGGTTTGCACAAAGACAGCTGCAATTTACCTTCTCAAATCCTATTCACATGAACACAGGGAGTTGAAAAACTTGTTTTTGTTCTTGGTTTCTTTATTTTCCATTTGTCTTGAAGGTGTGCTGTATTTACATAGAGATCATCAGATGCAACAGAGCATGCCCAGCTTTACAAGACAAATTGACAGCACAGGCAAAACAGTGAGCAATGACGCACTATTTTACTTATTTCTAGGTTCTACTTCTTCTTTCTGTCTTCGTTCAGTCTAGTCCATCCACAGTATCGCTGTGGTGCTGACGTGCACACACTTGTCATTCTGAAACCTGCAAGGAGAGTCTAAGTGGCAACAAGGGTTTTTCACAGTATCCAAAACTTTGAGAATCTGTGATTTTATTTGACAAATTGTAAATTGTGTAAACTCCTCACCTGAATTAAAACATAACGTAAGGACCTGTGATAGGCATAAATCTTTTATGAGCACCTCTTTTATCTTGCCGCAAATTTGAATTAAGCTTCAAGTATTCTGTAGAAAGACCTTAGCAGTCATACGGACAGAGACTCAACAAGAGGCAAGGCAGGTTGAAGTGCTCAGATATTTATTAGAGTATAGCTACAGGTTTTAGATGACAGCACGTCACACAGTGCTACCAAAACAAAGATCTACACACATGCAAGAGGCATTTCTCACTTGATACAATACATGGATTAATATATTTCTGAATATTCTCTAACTTTTGGAGAACCACCTGCAACTGGACACAAACATTTATAATATAGACTTTTAACCAAATCAGAACAAAGAAAGTATCGACAGGAAGAGGTTAGTTGAAAAATGGGTATGGAGCACCATGTACTGTATCTATTTAACAAGGCAGAGGGCACATGATTCCATCCAATGATGTATATAAACCCTAAATTGCTGATGCTATGTATTGGCCAATGACAGGCTATGAAGCTACTCCTCAGAAAGAGGTGTCCTCCATAGGAATGAATGGAATTCTACAGTAATTACATGTATTTTGTTGTTGTAGTGGAGACAGTAACATTAGTGCTCTCAAAATGTTTTACTTCAAGGAAAAAATATATATTTTATATATATATATTTTTATGTATATATACAGTATGTTCAGTTCACATAATGTAATTTAAAATATGCATTTGGGTGTCTGTAATAGAATATACTTGCCAAAAACAAATGTATACATTAATAAATGCATTTCTACAGTATATCTTCCAAAAACCTTTTTACAACGGTGGAGGAGCACAAACATGGCTGCATAGTGGCTTCAAACCAGCCCCTGGGATTAATCTAAGGTTTATACTCATCGTTGCCTCCATCCCATCTGTAATAACCCTTGTGTGAATGAGAGCATATTGGTGGTGTGAGGAGCCTGTGGCACTCACTTCACCATATAGGCCTGTTCGTTGATTGTCCAACATTCATATCTAGCTATATTTTGCCATGTAGGCTATAAGGGCCAAGTGGGCTACTGGGATAGGTCATCATTTTTTAAGATGCATTTTAATTACAGTAGGCTAACAACGACCAGATCTGATCTGTGGTCAAGCCACACCGCAAGCGTAACATCTCTAGGCTATAGGCCTAGTCTTGATGGTTGGATATTTCCAGAGATTACAAGAAAATCCGTATTAGGCTTCTGAATTGCAAAGCCAATTTGAGTTGCCTATTGTAATTGTCTGAGGCTGTGTTATGCTACTTAAGCGTTTACCACAGAGCAGGCCTCAAAATGGATGACATCCCCCTCTTCCCCCTCCCTGCCATCAGTGAAAGAATAGCTTCTGACCTCAGTCATCGTCTCCCTCACTTTGTTTTGTTAAGATGGAGGTTTGTATCCAAACCTAAAAAATATAATTTGCATAAGTCTCAAACCTTCTGATAACAGAGTTTTGGGTGGTGTGCAAATTGAGATGTTTCTCTTGGGATGCACGTATGGCTTAGACTGGGTGAAGGTATTCAATGTATTCAGCCCTGGAAGAGGGATCTGTCAGGATGAGCTACTGTTCTCTGTCTCTACTCCTGGGTGAGTGAACAGATATTTCAGTATTTTATCCCAAATGATCACCATCTAGTATTACTGTCTGCCCTTGACTTTGTGTCTTCTCCTTCCTTTCAGGTTCCCTGTTCATCATTGGGACTTCCTCTTATCCTAATGGTAAGTACCCACTGGGCACAGACTGGTTAAATCAACATTGTTCCCACGTCATTTCAATGAAATTACTTTGAACCAATGTGGAATAGATGTTGAATTGATGTCTGTGCCCAGTGGGAAGTTCAATAGTTCAATAACCCCTGCATGTTCTTATTTTGTATTCTATGTGATCAGTTTAATTATGAGTTCTGATATTTGGTAGGAGGTTTAACAGTACAGAAGTAACTACATTTCTCCTGATGATGGAACAGTGGGCCCATAGCTAAACCCTGGCATTGGGGCTATATTTTTTATTGTCTTCTTCTTCCACCCAGGTTCCTGTGATGGCTACACGGCTCTGGATGAGCCTCGACGTAACTATCTCTTCAGCTCTTCCTCTATCCCCGGCTACCCCATCAATACTGACATACAGCGAACAAACATATGGGTGCGCTACATCGGGATCGGAGGGGACACCGTCATTCCACAATGTGCTCCACTCTATTACAGCGGGGTATATTATCCCATCCATCTGACCTTTACACATCCTCAGTCTGAGTCTGAGACTCCAACAACGGGCAATGCGTGTGGAAACGTAGGTTCCTGCTGTAATTACAATGTAGCTATTCAAGTGATCTACTGCTCTTCTGGAGGATTCTATGTGTACAGGCAGATGAACAACCACCCAATCGCCTACATGGGTTATGTGACATGTGAGTAGCGAGTTGAGAAATCCCCTGATTTTTATATGACTTGTACAGTACTCCTCCCAAACACATGTTATTGTCTATTTAGCACTTAAGTATATTGAGCTGTTAAAATGTACTTTATATGACGTTTAATTGATGGATTGGTGTAAACTAAAAGAGTAGTACATCAACTCAAATTTATTTTATATAGCCCTTCGTACATCAGCTGATATCTCAAAGTGCTGTACAGAAACCCAGCCTAAAACCCCAAACAGCAAGAAATGCAGGTGTAGAAGCACATCATAAAGCAAGCTACTTGTTTTTGAAGCAGTCAATCTGTTAAGGTCACAGTGACATTATATCTGACTTGAAGTGAACCTACTCTTGTGTCCCATTGTTCCAAGCTAAAATAGTAGATTGTTAAAGTAGACTGTGTGTCTGTTCTCTCTGTTCAGACCATAGGAACTGTGTGGCAGACTCCTGCGGTCCACTTGCAGAGTGTAGTACAACCAAGAATGGAGGCTGTCAATGTGTCTCTGGATACAAGATACCTCCAAAACATCTACCCACAAACGAATCCTACGGTTGCCAAGGTAGAAGTGCCGTAGTAGCTATGTAATGGGCTGTCTGGTTTTATCAGTTAAATCAGTTTAGACAGTCCTACGTGTTTGATCAGTCTGTCTGTCTGTCTGTCTGTCTGTCTGTCTGTCTGTCTGTCTGTCTGTCTGTCTGTCTGTCTGTCTGTCTGTCTGTCTGTCTGTCTGTCTGTCTGTCTGTCTGTCTGTCTGTCTGTCTGTCTGTCGAACAGGACTAGGGGTAGGCACACTTTTTGGCTCAAGAGCCACATCAGGATTCAGAAATGGCAGATGTGTTATTCAAAATGAATTTAAAGGACAGAACAAGTATTTCTTAGAAAACAATCCACTGCGGGCTGCATTGAATTGACTAGCAGCCCGGGGCAGTATTTCTCCACCCTTGATGTAGAAGATAGCCTCTAACTCTGTCCTAACCCTCCCCAACAGATATCAATGAGTGTGAGGAGACCGCTAATCTCTGCGGTCCACATTCCAACTGTACTAATTCACCAGGAGTCTACAACTGTAGCTGTCTAGAGGGGTTTGTACCCTCAGACCCAGCCTTGGCACTCAACCCAACCCACAACCCCTGCACTGGTATGTTTACCACTCATACACATACTGCACCAATCATATCAATAACATGAGACCAGAGTTGGAATTTCAGGGCTGCTATGAACAACATACCTGCATTTTCTGCTGTTTTTAAACTTTGTGAATATATATGTGTGAATTTGTCTGCTGTCTGCTGTGTAAGCAAGATTTTAAAAAACATACAGAAAATAAAATTGCTGAACGCTGTCTGGTTTTGTGTGCTTTGATTTGTGGAACTTTGTAAATATTGGCATATTAAATCTATGTCCCCCCCAGATGTGAATGAGTGCGTGGAGATTGAGAAGGTTTGTGGTGGTTTTGGTAAATGTACAAACACACCAGGAAATTACACCTGCACCTGTTACAATGGATACAAGCCTGACGGACCCTTCGACTGCCAAGGTCTCTGAACAGCACTAACACTAGCTTTCTGTGATAAATCTGATGAAACTTTTTAAATATTTCAATATAAACCATTTATCTAGATAGGGACCAGTAAAACATGAACATATTGAATGTATAACAACAGTCATGTTTATTGCATCATTACATCTAATTTACGCTAATTTACAGTGCTTCCTAAAAGAGATGGAAGAACTCATGGTAGCATTTTATGTTACAGTATATGTTATTATCTATATCATACACTACTGACAATAATGTTGTCAACCTGGATGCTGCCTGGCACCCTGCCGTAAGATGCTAATATGCTAACTGAACTATTCAACTATTGAACCCCCACAGATATTGACGAGTGTTTCAACTCAACCATCTGTGGTCAGGAGTCTGTCTGTACCAACACACCAGGAGCCCACAACTGTACCTGTCTCCTAGGCTTCTCACCCACAAACCCAGTCCTAGACCCCAGCAAGGCCAACCCCTGTATAGGTACTGTGTTGTCTCACTGCTGTTGTCGTTAACATACTGTATCATGGGGCACTGACTAGGTTTACATCCCAAATGGCACCCTATTCCCTATGTATATAGTGAATGTGTATATGGGGTGTATGTATATAGTGAATGTGTATATGGGGTGTATGTATATGTACACAGGGTGTATGTATATAGTGAATGTGTATATGGGGTGTATGTATATGAAAAAAGGGTGCATGTATACAGTTAATGTGTATATAGGGTGTATATGTTCACAGGGTATATGTATATAGTGAATGTTGGGTGTATATGTATACAGGGTGTATGTCTATAGTGAATGATGTATGTATAAGATGTATGTATGTATATGTATTCAGGATGTATGTATATAGTGAATGTGTATTTAGGGTGTATATGTATTCAGGATGTTTGTATATAGTGAATATGTGTATAAGGTGTATGTATATGTAAACAGGGTATATGTATATAGTGAATGTGTATACAGGGTGTATATGTATACAGGGTGTATGTATATAGTGAATGTGTATGTATATAGTGAATATGTGTATAAGGTGTATGTATATGTATACAGGGTGTATGTATATAGTGAATGTGTATATGGGGTGTATGTATATGTATACAGGGTGTATGTATATAGTGAATATGTGTATAAGGTGTATGTATATGTATACAGGGTGTATGTATATAGTGAATGTGTATATGGGGTGTATGTATATGTACACAGGGTGTATGTATATAGTGAATGTGTGTATAAGGTGTATGTATACAGGGTGTATGTATATAGTGAATATGTGTATAAGGTGTATGTATATGTACACAGGGTGTATGTATATAGTGAATGTGTATATGGGGTGTATGTATATGTATACAGGGTGTATGTATATAGTGAATGTGTATATGGGGTGTATGTATATAGTGAATGTGTATATGGGGTGTATGTATATGTACACAGGGTGTATGTATATAGTGAATGTGTATATGGGGTGTATGTACAAGTATATGTACACAGGGTGTATGTATATAGTGAATGTGTATATGGGGTGTATGTACACAGGGTGTATGTATATAGTGAATGTGTATATGGGGTGTATGTATATGTACACAGGGTGTATGTATATAGTGAATGTGTATATGGGGTGTATGTATATGAAAAAAGGGTGCATGTATATAGTTAATGTGTATATAGGGTGTATATGTTCACAGGGTATATGTATATAGTGAATGTTGGGTGTATATGTATACAGGGTGTATGTCTATAGTGAATGATGTATGTATAAGATGTATGTATGTATATGTATACAGGGTGTATGTATATAGTGAATATGTGTATAAGGTGTATGTATATGTATACAGGGTGTATGTATATAGTGAATGTGTATTTAGGGTGTATATGTATACAGGGTGTATATATACTGTATAGTGAATAGGGTGCCATTTGGGACATAACCTAGACCATAACTTGTTCTCATCAGTTGTATCTGTGGTTTGAACCCTACAGACATTGATGAGTGTCTGAACAAAACCATGTGTGGTCCCGATGCCAACTGTACCAACTCTTATGCAGCACACAGCTGTACCTGCCTCTTTGGTTACCTGCTCACCAGCCCAGATGCCATAGCCAGCCCTTTAAACCCATGCCTAGGTCTGTGACGCGTGTATGCTTGCATGTAAAACTGTGTGTGTATACGTGTGGTGTATCTTTGTATGTGTATCCGTTACTGTATGTGTGTATATCCCAGTGTTTGTTTCTCCCTGTAGACATAGATGAGTGTGCTAACACCCCTGGTCTATGTGGTCTCCACTCTGTGTGTACCAATGCACCAGGGACCTTCCACTGTTCCTGTGTGGAAGGATACTTCTCCTCCACTGGAGTACTGTGGGAAACTGACGTCACTGTGTGTGAAAGTGAGTCATACTTGTATTGTTTGGAAATATATTATGTACAGAAGAAGTCCAGTGTAGTGAAATGCTTCGGAGGTCTGATGGGAACTTGATATATTATTTTCTCTCTCTTTTTTATTTATCTTTCTCTCTCTTACTCTCTATCTCTGTGTCGCTCTCTCTCTCTCTCTCTCTCTCTCTCTCTCTCTCTCTCTCCCTCTCCCTCTCCCTCTCCCTCTCCCTCTCCCTCTCCCTCTCTCTCTCTCTCTCTCTCTCTCTCTCTCTCTTACTCTCTATCATTGTGTCGCTCTCTCTCTCTCTCTCTCTCTCTCTCTCTCTCTCTCTCTCTCTCTCTCTCTCTCTCTCCCTCTCCCTCTCCCTCTCCCTCTCCCTCTCCCTCTCTCTCTCTCTCTCCTTCCCTCCATCCCCCCTCACAGGTGTTGATGATGTTCTAGCCGCCATAGTTCCCCCAGAGGTACGTGGTTGGAAACACACAGGTCTTTAGAATGGATCATGTGCAAGTACCACCCATACAGTATGGTGGGCTTTAAAATTGATCCTGTCGGATGAAGATGTAGGAAAAGTATCACTGACGACAAAGTTGTAACAACATTGTCATCTGGTTGTGCTGATGTTGTATTGATGTTGTGTTGATGTTGTGCCAATGTTGTGTTGATGTTATGCTGATGTTGTATCTGTGTTCCCACTGCAGGGCCAGTCTAAGGAGATGTACTTCCTCAACCAGATGAACCAACAGCTGATGGAGAACCCTGACATAGTCCTACCAGAGGGGGTCAGTATAGCAACCTTTACATCTGGTAGACATCTGGTGGCGCACAATTGGCCCAGTGTCGTCTGGGTTAGAGGAGGGTTTGGCCGTCATTGTAAATACGAATTTGTTCTTAACTAACTTTCCTAGTTAAATAAAGGTTAAAAAAATACAAATTAACAACCCATAGCTCTTACTATCTATTCTAAACACTTCTGTAGATCTTGAGCCATATGTATCAAATCTGTCAGAGTAGGAGTGCTGATCCAGGATCAGGTTCCCCCTGTCCATGTAATTTTGTTCATGTGATCTTAAAGTTTCAACTGATCCTCAATCAACACTCTTACTCTGAGACGCTTGAGACAAACTGCCACTGACATGCTCGTTCGTTGATTTCTGGCGCCACTTAGTGGATCATTTGGAAATGGGTCAGGTTTCAGTACATAGTTCTATTCCCGACCCAGAGGGTCCTGTTTAATGTCTCCACATGCTAACCAATGTCATTGTATCTCTCCTCCGTTCCTCTCTCCCTTCTTTCTCTCCCATTTTCTTTTTTCCTCAGTCAGTGACAAACAGCCTCTCGACAGCCCTGGTAATGCCCCCTTCCAACTCTGTCTCATGTTTTAAATAATAATTATCGGAGTAGGGTTAGTTTGTCTTAGTCAAGACAGTATGTTCATTATTAAGTACCTTTACATGCACACTAAGAATTCAATATGAAACTGATTATGGCCGAGTTTTGCTTATCTTCATTGGCGTTCCAGCGGTGTATTTGATCTGTGCATGTGCCAGCACCGGGTACCGCACGTTTCCATCTAATGCGCCAGTGAAGTGAGTTCGCAAAAACTGTGTGTGTCTTATAAATATTTTTCGCTTACAAACTTTTATGTCCGAACTCTGAATCAAATAGTCTTCTCAAAAATAACATGGTCACTGTGTTAGAATTATTTCTTGGATTGTCGATTTCTGGCGTTTATCAAAAGTAGCCTGATCTCAGATGTGTCAGTGTAAACAGGATTATAAGGGAAATCGTTCTTCTTGCAAAGCATGCAAACGTTTTAAACAAACTATTATAATAACCGGACTGTCCACAATAATCTCCTTATTGTGTGCATGTAACCGTTCTCATTCATGAATGAATTCCTCCGTGAATTCATCGATCTATCCATTTCCATAGAAGGTGTCAGGAGTGGGAACCATCTCAGCGCAGCAGGCCAGTACAGGCCAGGGGTGGAGTGGGGCTGGAAAGGATGGCGGGGAGTCTGGCAGTGTGGTCCTGAAGATCTCAGTGCTCCTGGTGAATGCCTTAGTGGACCCTTCTCAGGGCCGGGTCAACAAAACCATACACACACCTGAGCTGGGTAAGAAGAACCATTATGCAGTCTGGACCTACATACAGCCCCTACCACCTTTCCACCCCCCCCCCCCCCCTGCAGTAATGCAGTATTGCTTTAGTTTATATCCTTGTCAGTAAAAGTTGAGTCTAACACACACATAATCCCTCCCTCATTCTCCTCATATTAAATAATACTTGTACTGTAAATGTGTATGTTAGACATTAGTCTGCAGGTAATGGAGGCCAACAGTACAGACACCTCTTCCCTCTCAGCCAGGGGAAACACCATGGACATCAACCTAAATGCTCTGGCCAGAAACAATAATGGTGAGATAGACCAGACACAGCTGTATAGTGGTGGTAAAGATCACAGTGAAGAATATCACCATGACGATGACTATATTGGGAATCATACTGATGATAATGATATTGATGGTGATGGTGGTGATGATGATGGTGTTGTTGGTGATGATGATGATGAAGGTTCTGAGTGTTATTTGACGACAGCCCCCTACTCTGTTTCCCTAGGTACAGCATCAGCAGTATTCCTGACAGTCAGTGGGATGGAGAGCCTTCTGGGTGCTAGCTTCTTGCAGACAGAAAACCACACAGAGATGTTGTCTGATGTCATCACCGCCACACTGCCCAAGATCAACCACACCCAGCTCTCTGAACCTGTCAACTTCACCATGAGCCACAAGAGGGTCTGTCTGTCTGCCTGCCTGCCTGCCTGCCTGCCTGCCTGCCTGCCTGCCTGCCTGCCTGCCTGCCTCCCTGTCTGTCT
This sequence comes from Oncorhynchus mykiss, assembly GCF_057628025.1. Lineage (NCBI taxonomy): Eukaryota > Metazoa > Chordata > Actinopteri > Salmoniformes > Salmonidae > Oncorhynchus > Oncorhynchus mykiss. The sequence continues at coordinate 61,442,823 of NC_143034.1, forward strand.
GTCTGTCTGTCTGTCTGCCTGCCTGCCTGCCTGCCTGCCTGCCTGTCTGTCTGTCTGTATGTCTGTGTGTCTGTGTGTCTGTCTGATTGTTCAGTCAACTATTCTGCCAGTTCTTGGTTATGGTGACACCATTTACCAGATGGCAGCAGCCACTACTCTTACATCTTTGGATGGCGTTCTTTAATGGGGATACAGTGCCATTCATTTTAGTACTGCTGAAAGTTTTAATACTCACCACTGCATTCTGTATCAAAGGGTTGGCTGGTCCCTGTTAAAGTCCCTGGTGCCACTAGGGCATTTTAAAACCCTGATGATAAATCAGTTCACAGAGGTGTACAATTGTTTTCATTGATTGACTTGAATAACTTGTTTATGAACTCTCTGTCTTTCTGTCCATCAGTTGAGGTGCTGTGTTGATGTTGCTGGTCTGTGCTGGTTCTTCACTCTCCCTTAATCTGTTTATCTCCCTTCTTTTCCATTGCTCCCCAGCTGTGTCAGTCTATACACCCCTCCATCCCTCATAGCATACTGTCAGTATTTAAACATCTCTCTCTCTCTCCCTCTCTCTCTCTCTCTCTCTCTCTCTCAGAGGTTGGCTGAGCCTGGCCTGATGACCTGTGTGTACTGGGAGGACAGAGGAATGGAATATGAGAATGGAACCAAGGGGAGGCATTGGTCAGTGAACGGCTGTTGGGTTGTGTTCTCTGATGAGAACTACACAGTGTGTAGCTGCTCTCACCTCTCCACCTTTGCCCTCATCATGCAGACAGGGGAGGTACAGGCTCTGTGTTTGTGTGGGTTGTGATTGTGTGTGTGTTTGTGTTCTGGTGCACACGTTAGTATGTGTATTCATGCTTAATTGTGTGTGTCTCCATCCTTCCAGACTGTGTCGGAGGACAATCCCTTCCTAGAGTGGGTGAACAGAATGTGTGTGATCGTGGGCCTGGTCTTCTTTGCTCTGGCCATCCTCACCTTCCTGCTGTGTAGCTGGAACCCTAAGATCAACAACACAGCCCGCCTCCACCTCTGCCTCTGCCTCTTCCTGTCC
>NC_143034.1:61448870-61471370 GCF_057628025.1 Oncorhynchus mykiss
GCAGCAAGCTCATCTCTGTCCTGCACAACAACTGCTGGACTCATATCTCTGAGCTTGTGGGATAGTGTGCGTGCAGAGTGAGTTGTGCGATATTTGTATATTGTTCTTCGTAGTTGATACTATTGTTGCATAATGTCTTTGTCTATAGCTGTATTGTAATATGTCAGGTAGCATATATACTGAACAAAAATATAATATAAAGTGTTGGTCTCATGTTTCATGAAATGAAATAAAAGTTTCCAGAAATGTTTCATTCGCACAAAAATCTTATTTCTCTCAAATTTTGTGCACAAATTTGTGTACATCCCTGTTACTGAGCATTTCTCCTTTGCCAAGATAATCCATCTACCTGACAGGTGGGGCATATCAAAAAGCTGATTAAACAGCATGACCATTACACAGGTGCACCTTGTGCTGGGGACAATAAAAGGCCACTCTAAAATGTGCAGTCACACAACACAATGCCACAGATGTCTCAATTTTTGAGGGAGGGTGCAATTGGCTTGCTGACTACAGGAATATCCACCAGCACTGTTGCCAAATAATTGAATGTTCATTTATCTACCATAAACGTTGTTTTAGAGAATTTGGCAGTACGTCCAACTGTCCTCACAAACGCAGACCACGTGTAACCACACCAGCCCAGGAGCTCCACATCTGGCTTCTTCACCTGTGGGATCATCTGAGACCAGCCACCCGGACAGCTGATGAAACTGTGCGTTTGCAAAACTGAATATTTTCTGCACAAACTGTCAGAAATCGTCTCTGGGAATCTCATCTGCTTGCTCGTCGTCCTCACTGAAGCCCATTGTTGTGCCATTCATCCACCGCCATCACCTCATGTTTCAGCACGATAATACACGGCCCCATGTCGCAAGGATCTGTACACAACTCCTGCAAGCTGAAAATGTCCCAGTGCTTCCATGGCCTGCATACTAACCAGACATGTCACCCATTGAGAATGTTTGGGATGCTCTGAATGGACGTGCACGACAACGTGTTCCAGTTCCCGCCAATATCCAACAACTTCGAACAGACATTAAAGAGGAGTGGGACAACATTCCATAGGCCATAAGGAACAGTCTGATCAAATCTACGCAAAGGAGATGTGTCACTCTGCATGAGGCAAATGGTGGTCACACCAGATACTGACTGGTTTTCTGATCCACAACCCTACCTTTTTTTTAACCTTAGCCTACAATTTCCAGAAATCGAATTAACATAATAAAACAATCCCCATCAAAATCTGTTTGTTTAAGCTAGAGATATCAGTTTTTCTGCAAGTGCTCAATCCACCGCATCTGGCAATATCCCCCTCCTGCATCTGTGGTGAAAGGTGGCAGAGCTGGAGCGGTGTTTGTCAGAGCATGAGGCATCCTGAAAATCGGTCTTCTCGCAAAAATGTCTGTAAAGTTCGAATTGCCAACAAATGATTATGACCACTGAAAGAACACACTGGTGTTCTCCATTTTGCTCAAGGAAGCCCACAAACCCCACAAGACTCGTCTGACGACGTCAGCCTCTTCTGCCAACTTCTGTCTATAGTGTCAAAATGGTTTGGGCTACACACTAATATAACCACTCTGTGGACAGCTGAGACTCTCACAAACAAACCGGTGTTCTCCATTTTTCTCTAGGACACAAGCCTCACAACACTCTTCTGAAGGTCCCTGGTACCAGTTCAATTTGTTTATGGAAAATAAGGAGATATTTTGCCAAATTCAATGTTTCAACCAATCATTTTTTTATATATATTTTTGATACCTTAAGGGGTCTTAAAATTCGAAATCAAATAGCTAAATGAACTTTGATATGATCTTCTCCCCTTGCTTAGACACGGTTTAGACTAGGGTTACGGTATCTGTGACCATCAGATGCATATCTGTATTCACATTCATGAGAAATCCATAGATTAGGGCCTAATGAATGTATATCAATTGACTGATTTCCTCATATGAACTGTAATTCAGTAAAATCTTTGAAATTGTTGCATGTTGTATTTATATTTTTGTTCAGAGTACATTTTCATCCTTCCCTTGATAACATCCTTGTTGGTCTACTTGTGCTATCAGTTATAGTGTTGTGTACAGGGGATTCATTACCTCTGTTTCTTCTGTTTCACAACCACTACCATTCAACTACCTTTGCATGTACATTTTGTCTGTGTGTGTGTGTGTGTGTGTGTGTGTGTGTGTGTGTGTGTGTGTGTGTGTGTGTGTGTGTGTGTGTGTGTGTGTGTGTGTTAGTGTGTGTATGTGTGTGTGTGTGCGTGTGTGCGTGTGTGTTTGTGCGTGTGTCAATAAAGTATCCTGGTGTGTAAGTGAGGTTGCATCATTCCCCTCTTACCGAGGGAGGTGCTAGTGGGTCACAGATCAGCCCAAACGGAGTTGCTCTCTTTCTCAACACATGCCCTGAAGGTTGGAACCAAAAAGACTCAGGAAGAGATCCTGTTCCCCCCACTCTGTCTCTGGTCTAGGGACATAATTATGATGAATCAGATCATAGTTTGTAATCTATCAATGTTATGGAGATTCATATGTTTAAGGTAATGGTAAGATAATGACTAAATGATTTATACTTTAAAATTAATGTTAAGGCAATAACTAACAGTATTCCACCCTGTCACTGGATAATGGAGTGAGATGTATTTGAATCATAAGACTAGAATTGTGCATAGAAAAAGAGGAACTGTTGTTTTATTTTATCTTTATTTAACTAGGCAAGTCAGTTAAGAACAAATTCTTATATTCAATGACGGCCTAGGAACAGTGGGTTAACTGCCTGTTCAGGGGCAGAATGACAGATTTAAACTTGCAACCTTCCGGTTATTAGTCCAACGCTCTAACCACTAGGCTACCCTGCCGCCCCAGACAAGGAACTGTGGCAGACCACATGTGACCACTGTGAAACTAATAACAGGGAAGGAGGTCTCTCCACCCAGGGAGGGGAGAAACCGTTAGGCTTGCAGTAGATTATGTAACACGTTGCAGGATATGATAAGCAATGTATATGTTGGAGTAGACTTGTAAAAAGCATTGACAGTGTTAGAGAAGAGGAGGGGCATTTATAAGGGGTATGGGGTATGGTATGACCAAATGTGAGGTATAAAAGGCTATGTGCATTGTATGATTTTCAGAGCTCTCGTAAATAAACATTCCGGCTATTGTAGGCTGGGACTCTGTCTGTTTCATTCAACTAGCATCTTACAAATTCTGGGTTGCAGACTGAGCAGTTTAATTGAGGTTCAGTTTATGAACATTGAGAACATGATTCTCTTAACAATCAAGTCATCTTACTGCTCCCGATGATGCTCTAGGTGCTGCATGTGTGGAGTACTGCACGTCTGCACATGACAGGGGTGTATCATACACGTATCTATGCAGCATTCTCAGTTATCTACCTTGTATTATCATACTCAGCCCGATACTTGAGTCACTAGGACATTGGCACACACACACACACACACACACACACACACACACACACACACACGCACAGACACACACACACGCACAGACACACACACACACACAGACACACGCACACGCACACGCACAGACACACACACAGACACACAGACACGCACACACACACACGCACACACACACAGACACACGCACACGCACACAGACACACACACACACACACACCATTTGAGATATGTACTATTTGAGTTTGAGCATGTTCATACATGTGAACCAGACTGGTTCAACATCCCTCCCACTCACATCCCCACTTCTTTACCCTTGTTTATATCATATCTTCCCACATAGCCTAAATAAATAATATACTGTACATCTTCCCATATATTAATTCATTCACTTTTTTCACACACAAACGCAGTTCCAATTACATGCAGCTTCCTCAGTGTTCCATGTTGTCCTGTGGGATAATCCTCTGACAGGTGTTTCTGGCCACAACTCCATACTCCCTGTCTCACCACTGGTCTGGTCCAACACCCGTCCAACAGAAGACCACACACAGACACTCATAAGGGCTTTTCTCTCTCTCCTACTCCTGTCTCCTACCCCTTTTCTTTCTATCTCTGTCTAGATTGATGGGGTGATAAGGGGTGAGGTTGGTTGGGGAGGGGAGTATTGTTGGGGGGGGGGGGGGGGGGTGGGTATTGAGGGGTGAGGTTGGTTGGGGTGTGGGGGGTATTGAAGGCTGAGGTTGTATACAGTATGTAACAGAGCTATTGAGGGGTGAGGTTGGTTGGGGAGTGGGGGGTATTGAAGGCTGAGGTTGTATACAGTATGTAACAGAGCTATTGAGGGGTGAGGTTGGTTGGGGAGTGGGGGATATTGAAGGCTGAGGTTGTATACAGTATGTAACAGAGCTATTGAGGGGTGAGGTAGGGTGAGTCAGAAAGGGATTGAGTTAGGGTGAGGGCAACAGAGGATTAGTCAATGCACCCACCTCCTCTCCAGGTGCTAGGGGCTCTCTGCATTGCTGAGTGAGTGGAATACCAGATTTACCTGATAAAACCCATAAAACCACTCTGAGGAATGACTAGTTTGATTGTGTCAAAGTGAGATGTGTCTAAGACATTACATTTGCAGACAAATAAGATATATTCATTGACATTAGCCTACTGTTCATTTATAGTGGGTCTAGTTGTTGTTATGTTAGTAGCAAATAGCCCAGTCAGTGGTGGTCAATGTCGTTTATGATGGACATGGACAGACAGTGGCACATTCAATACCGCCTTACACACTCTTGACAGCATCTAGTTTATCTAGGCTGTAGTCATTAGTCCAACAGTTGCAAACAGAGGATGATGGTCCTCCCCTTCCTCCTCTGAGGAGCCTTCACTGAGCCCATTGCAATTCAGTCTAAGCAGGAGTGGCATTACCTCCACATAGAGGTCTCTCTCTCTTTCTGTCGCTCTCTCTATCTCGCGCGCGCTCTTATCACTCGCGCGCTGTGCAGCTGAACTACGGCGTTGGCAGAGAATATAAAAAAATCTGCCTCTTTGCTTCAAACGTTGGAAGAATATTTTGGAACGGAAATCAGAGGAGGTACTGTAATAATTTGTTTACCTTCCAAGCGAATGTGAATTATTTTGTAAATGGCATGCTCCTGTAGTCGCATAGCAATGAATAGTTCAGAGGGAAACGGATCGATGGTACCGGGCGAATGCTGTTGCTTGCAGAGCAGCCACCTGCGCTAAACATAAGCTCTGCGTTGTCTGTCTATCGACGCAGCAGTACTAGTAGACGACATGGTTCTGTAGGCAAAGCCTACTGCTTTCAATAGCCGATTTTGTGTTGGTGATTGTGTTGTTAGTTTTTTAAATGTTGGAATTCAGTTTGATGATGTAGGCTAGAATTCGTGGAGGACGCAATAGCCTAATGGAAACATTGCCTATTTGAGTTACAGTTGTTGGATATGTTTATGCGGCGATACATCTATAGTACGAAACATTATATGTGTTCAGGCTGCTTGGGAAAAAGAATGAGAAAGACGGTGTCGGTCGATAGATCGACGGTTGGGCGCGTGGATGGACAGATGTGAGAAGGGGATTTGGAGGGAGGAGGGGAATCACGCGGGGATAATACTGTGACGTTCTGCATGTGATGTGTTCTCTAGACAAGTTTGTGTTATATATTTCTTTCTCTCTCTCTCTCTCTCCCTCTCTCTCTCTCCCTCTCTCTCTCTCCCTCTCTCTCTCTCTCTCTGCGTAACGCAAGGCTGACAGGCTGTCACAAGCAAGCGTGTGCACGTTGGATAATATGGATTATATGAGAAAGTATTTAAGAGTATTGGCTGAACAGCATTGGTTGTACTTGTACTTGAAATAATACTGAAAATGTGTTTTCGACGCGTGTGAGTGTGGAGGCTAAGGGGGGAGAGAGAGCGAGAGAGAGAGATGGCTTGGTATCAGCAGATGTTGACACACCACGGTGTCCCCTTCTCCACCGTCTGCCATTTGGAAGTTAAGACACCAATCACACTCCGACCGACAGTGAAAACAATTCACCCGCCCACACGTTTCCCTGAACGGATGGCATGAGTAGTGAGCTGAACGCAGAACCCTGATTTGTTATAATCAAAGACATACAGATGAATCATGATCACTGCACTGAGTTTTCATTAGGCTGCCTAGTTCTCATTTCTGTATATCTAGTCTGTTTTACAGTTACTTCTTCAAGTTAGCTTATCGAGATGATATCTATTTTACTAGGTATATTATTAGTCTTCACTGTGAGAATATCCCATTGGGCACACAATGGTTGAATCAACGTTCTTTCCACCATTTCAATGAAATTAGGTTGAACTAAGGTGGAATAGAAGTTGAATTGATGTCTGTGTCAAGTGGGATCTTTATGAGAGAGAGTTGCATGCTGAAAAAGGCTAGTGCAGTCTGTCAGCACCATGGACAGTGCATCATGCTGATTCAGCAGGGATCACGATAGGGAAGGCTATAGCAGGTTAAAACATGATGGTGCTTGTACAGTATCCAGCCCTCCAGAGTTACCTCTGGAGAGTTACCTCCAGAGTTTTCAGGAGCGTCAGGTGCGGTGCCTGGTTGGAACTAAACCTTGCGGCACTCCAGGCCCGGGTCAACCCAGGGTTACCTATGCTACCCCCTGCTCCAGCCCCTGATCATGACCCATCCACTTTGGTGAATGGACCATAGGCCAGAGGGCTTTGGCTTTTCATCCAGTCAGCCAGTGTTGAATGTTAGGCCCATTAGCTTTTTATGACCCCAAATTGCAGCCAGACAGGCCCCTACGAACCTGCTAACATAACCACATAGATAGAGCCCCCTACGACCCTACTAACATAGCCACATAGATACAGCCCCCTACGACCGTGCTAACATAACCACATAGATAGAGTCCCCTACGACCCTGCTAACATAACCACATAGATAGAGCCCCCTACGGCTTTGCTAACATAACCATATAGATAGAGTCCCTATGGCTCTGCTAACATAACCACATAGATAGAGCCCCCTACGACCCTGCTAACATAACCACATAGATAGAGTCCCCTACGACCCTGCTAACATAACCACATAGATAGAGCCCCCTACGACCCTGCTAACATAACCACATAGATAGAGTCCCCTACGACCCTGCTAACATAACCACATAGATAGAGCCCCCTACGACCGTGCTAACATAACCACATAGATAGAGTCCCCTACGGCTCTGCTAACATAACCACATAGATAGAGTCCCCTATGACCCTGCTAACATAACCACATAGATAGAGTCCCCTACGGCTCTGCTAACATAGCCACATAGATAGAGTCCACTACGGCTCTGCTAACATAACCACATAGATAGATCCCGCTACGACCCTGCTAACATAGCCACATAGATAGAGCCCCCTACGACCCTGCTAACATAACCACATAGATAGAGTCCCCTACGACCCTGCTAACATAGCCACAGAGATAGATCCCCTAACGACCCTGCTAACATAACCACATAGATAGAGCCCCCTACGGCTCTGCTAACATAGCCACATAGATAGAGCCCCCTACGACCCTGCTAACATAACCACATAGATAGAGTCCCCTACGACCCTGCTAACATAGCCACAGAGATAGATCCCCCTACGACCCTGCTAACATAACCATATAGATAGAGTCCCTACGACCCTGCTAACATAACCACATAGATAGAGTCCCCTACGACCCTGCTAACATAACCATATAGATAGAGTCCCCTACGACCCTGCTAACATAACCATATAGATAGAGTCCCTACGGCTCTGCTAGCATAACCATATAGATAGAGCCCCCTACGACCCTGCTAACATAACCATATACATAGAGTCCCCTACAGCTCTGCTAACATAACCACATAGATAGAGTCCCTATGGCTCTGCTAACATAACCACATAGATAGAGTCCCTACGGCTCTGCTAACATAACCACATAGATAGAGTCCCCTACGACCCTGCTAACAGAACCACATAGATAGAGTCCCCTACGACCCTGCTAACATAACCACATAGATAGAGCCCCCTACGGCTCTGCTAACATAGCCACATAGATAGAGCCCCCTACGACCCTGCTAACATAACCACATAGATAGAGCCCCCTACGACCCTGCTAACATAACCACATAGATAGAGCCCCCTACGGCTCTGCTAACATAGCCACATAGATAGAGTCCCCTACGACCCTGCTAACATAACCACATAGATAGAGCCCCCTACGGCTCTGCTAACATAGCCACATAGATAGAGTCCCCTACGACCCTGCTAACATAACCACATAGATAGAGCCCCCTACGGCTCTGCTAACATAGCCACATAGATAGAGCCCCCTACGACCCTGCTAACATAACCACATAGATAGAGCCCCCTACGGCTCTGCTAACATAGCCACATAGATAGAGTCCCCTACGGCTCTGCTAACATAGCCACATAGATAGAGTCCCCTACGACCCTGCTAACATAACCACATAGATAGAGTCCCCTACGACCCTGCTAACATAACCACATAGATAGAGCCCCCTACGGCTCTGCTAACATAACCACATAGATAGAGCCCCCTACGGCTCTGCTAACATAACCACATAGATAGAGTCCCCTACGGCTCTGCTAACATAGCCACAGAGATAGAGCCCCCTACGGCTCTGCTAACATAACCACATAGATAGAGCCCCCTACGACCCTGCTAACATAACCACATAGATAGAGCCCCCTACGACCCTGCTAACATAACCATATAGATAGAGCCCCCTATGACCCTGCTAACATAGCCACAGAGATAGAGCCGCCTACGGCTCTGCTAACATAACCACATAGATAGATCCCCCTATGACCCTGCTAACATAACCACATAGATAGAGTCCCCTACATCTCTGCTAACATAACCACATACAGTGCATTCGGAAAGTATTCAACGACTACAAAATATTTCTAAATATTACCAGTAAACTTTGCCAAAACATTTCAAACTACTTTTGTAATACAACTTTAGGTATTTTTTCATGTAAATAATCGATCAAATTGAAGACGGGATGATCTGTGTTCAATACAGGAAGAAAACAAACTGAAGCATGCTTTCTGGTCACGCGCCTCTATCCAACAGTACCATTCAAGTGACCCTTGTTCAAGATGGCCGTACTTCTTCATTACACAAAGGAATAACCTCAACCAATTTCTAAAGACTGCTGACATCCAGTGGAAGCGATAGGAACTGGATTCCCAATGAAAATTAATTGAAAAGAGAGTGACCTCCAAAAAAATACATCTGAAGGGTTTGTCATCGGGGTTTCGCCTGCTAAATAAGTTCTGTTATACTCACAGACATGATTCAAACAGTTTTAGAAACTTCAGAGTGTTTCCTATCCAAATCTACTAATAATATGCATATCTTATATTCTGGGGACGAGTAGCAGGCAGTTGAATTTGGGCATGCATTTCATCCGGACGTGAAAATACTGCCCCCTGTCACCAAAAACAAGGACATTTCTAAGTGACCCAAAACTTTTGAACGGTAGTGTAAATATATAATGACAGAATTGCTTGATGATAGGTGCCAGTTGTTTACTGTCAAGCCAGACAACATATTATAGCAACTTTGGTTTTAGAAGTGGGGGTACATAATATTTATTTTTTACTTACATTTTCTATCCAGTCGGATAAACATGCCAAACCGCTCGGAGGTGTCTGCATGGTCCTAAAGCACACCGTTGCCTTGTTTTGTATCACATTCCAATGATAAAACTGGGGGGGACAAAAATGCTATTTCATAATGTGGGGGGGACATGTCCCCCCATCCCCAGTGAAAGTTGTGTCCCTGTATTACAGATATATTTCAGAGATGGAATGTAAATATTTCATTGATATATCAAGGCCCCAATTAGAAAAATATTTTTTGACATTTCTATTAAGAACAATCACAGTAACGGTAATACAAATTAGACAGCAGTGTGACAGAACCTGACAATAATTACAGGTGTTACTGGTATATCAAGGCCCCAATTAGAAAAATATTTTTTGACATTTCTATTAAGAACAATCACAGTAACGGTAATACAAATTAGACAGCAGTGTGACAGAACCTGACAATAATTACAGGTGTTACTGGTGTTGTCGAGAACTGCTACCCACGCACCGTGAGGTGATTCAAAGTGTGTGTGTTGTGTGTGTGTGTGTGTGTGTGAATTCATTCCCGTCCTACACACACTGAGTAGTGATTGCGTGTGCCGGTGACATTCCCAGTCTGTTGCAGTAATTGAGGTCTGATTGAGTAATAGGTGGTGTGTGTGTGACTGTGTGTGTGTGTGACTGTGTGCATGTGTACACCATACATGCATCTGTGTGATCTGTGTGAGTGTGTCTTTGTGTGTTTCTATGTCAGTGTGTGTGTGTGTGTGTGTCTGTGTGCATGTGTGCACCGATGCATGTGTCTGTGTGAGTGTTTGGCTGTGTGTTTATGTGAGTGCGTGAGTGAGTGAGTGTGTGTCTGTGTGAGTGTGTGTGTATGAGTATGTGTGTGTGTTACTGTAGGTTAGGAGGTCTGATTGAGTTGCTAGTGGTCTGGTGATTGAGGTTGGTAGTGGGAGGTGTGACAGACAGCATGTGTGAGGAGCCACTATCTGTGTCCGTGTAAATGTGTGTGTGTGTGTGTGTGTGTGTGTGTGTGTGTGTGTGTGCGTGCGTGCGTGTGTACGTGTGTGTGTGTGCGTGTGCGCGCGTGTGTGTGTGTGTGTGTGTGTGTGTGTGTGTGTGTGTGTGTGTGTGTGTGTGTGTGCACCAGTCCTGTCACCGGTGTGCCACGGTGCTTATACTGGTATGTTGGTAGAGACGATGAAGTGGTGTTTGTTGTGTGAGAGTGTGTGGGTTGTTGACAGGAAGGTGTTAAGGTTGCCTACTGGTAGCAGACTGGTGACAACACTCCGACCCTGTCCAAGTCTGGCACAAAGACTTGTATGTGTGTTTCTGTGTGTAGGTATGTTTGATTGTGTGGGTGTGGGTGTGTGTGTGTGTGTGTGTGTGTGTGTGTGTGTGTGTGTGTGTGTGTGGAGGAACCCTGTACAAGTCTAGCACAAAGCCTTGTATGTGTGTTTCTGTGTGTAGGTATGTTTGAGTGAGTGTGTGTGTGTGTGTGTGTGTGTGTGAGTGTGTGTGTGTGTGTGTGTGTGTGTGTGTGTGTGTGTGTGTGTGTGTGTGTGTGTGTGTGTGTGTGTGTGTGTGTGTGTGTCCATGTCTGAGGATGTCAGGAGAGGATGTCAGGAGATGACATGCAAACCGGCCACTAGGGGCACCAGTGAGAGCTGTTACCTTCAAGTAGGTTTTGGTTTTGCTAGGGCGTTGTGGATGTAAGCATCTGCCTCTGGTTCCAATGCTTGCATGTTCAATTCCAGCAATAAAAAGTTGTTTTTTTATATTTTTGTTTAAAGCCTTGCCCAAACCTTAATCCTTACCTTAACCATTTGGAGTTAATGCCTAACCTTAATAATTCAGTGTTAATGCCTAAACGTAACCTTGGAACAATATAGAGAAGTAACCAAACTTTTCGAAATTTGACGTTTGGAACAACTTAGAAATGTGACATTTGAGAAACATGGATGAACGTCTAATTCTGACGTGAGACTGTGAGAGCTAGTTAGTGTCAAGAGGGGGCACCATCTGGCATCCTCTCTGCTCCATGCCAGCTACCCCCTCCTCCACTCCTCCTCCTCCAATGAGGAGAGGGAGATAGAGAGGGAGGGGAGGGTAGAGAGTGAGGAGAGAGGGAGAGAGGAGAGGGTACAGAGAGAGGAGAGAGGGAGGGGAGGGTAGAGAGTGAGGAGAGAGGGAGGGGAGAGTAGAGAGTGAGGAGAGAGGGAGAGAGGAGTGATGAAGGGGAGGGTAGTGGATAGAAGAAGGGTAGTGGATAGAACAATGGAGAGGGAGAGTTAGTGGTATTTCTAGAAATCTATTTCCCTCTGCCATTTTTGTAGCGCCTCTGTCGCATTTTCCACTGACTGTCCTGTACACAGTGCACAAAACACACTCAAACAAACACATATGAGCATGCAAACATAAATCTACCGACACACCCACCCAACGCATGCATGCATGCACGCACACACACACACATACACACAAGCAGAGGGGATTTTGGAATAATGCCTTGGGTTTTTTGTACTGCCCCAGTTTCGTTTGGCATCTGTGCTGCACACTCATCTCTCTCTCTCTCGCTCTCTCTCTCTCTCTCTCTCTCTCTCTCTCTCTCTCTCTCTCTTTTTCACTCTCTCTTTCTCTCTCTTCTGCTGTCAGACACAGATGCACACACATATTGGTATCTGTGCCAAGATCTGGGCATAAATATTTTAGCCCTGTCACCCACAGCAGCTGGGATTGCACTGTAAACATAATCTCTGTGTTTCTGCATTTGTACTGTATGCGTGTGTGTGTGTGTGTGTGTGTGTGTGTGTGTGTGTGTGTGTGTGTGTGTGTGTGTGTGTGTGTGTGTGTGTGTGTGTGTGTGTGTGTGTGTGTGTGTGTGTGTGTGCTGTAGCTACCAGTCCCTCAGAGGAGAGGATTTTAGCTCCTTCATTCTATCTAAGCAGACTGGTATTGTCCAACTGTAGTTGTAATAAGACAGAATGACTCTTCTCCCCTGTCCCCTCAGTGGGTTTGTATGTGTGTCTGTATGTGTGTGTTCATACGTGTCTGTATGTGTGTGTTTGCGGTCTGCATTTGTGGTGTATGTGTGTTTGTGCAGGTGTGCATATCTGTCAGTATGCATGTGTGGTGTGTGTGTTTTCGTTTAATATATTGTAATTCAGAGTGCTTTATAATGACATGTGTAGGGACTTAAGTGGTTTTGTTTTGATGTGAATTTTCCCTTGCATATTCATGGACTTCTAACTCTCTAAATGTGAGATGTTGACTAAACTTTGACGAGTGCAGCAGTAACCAATATGTCCTAATTTCATAGATTTGAGTAGACATTCAGCAGCTTGTTACCAGGGTATTCATTAGGCACCAAAACGGAGAAAAAACTGACTGAAACAGGGAGGTTTACCTGCACTTGACCAATCAGAAACACTTATTTTCATTTTCTGTTGCAAAATGTTTTGAAACCTTTTTCTGTTTCGTGCCATAATGAGTACAACCCTGTATGACAACAAGTTCACATCTTGACAACTATATCAAAAGAACAGACACAGAGAAAGGCTTGGATGACAATACACATTTAGTTAGCAATACAGAACAACTGGCAACAGGGGGCAGCTAAAATGTTCCAAACACCTGTTTTGACCTAGAAAATACCCTCACACTTTATACAGATTCTCTACAAAACTTTGCCATAAAATTGAATGGGAATTGAGAGGCTGTCACATTCATTTTGATATTGTCAGTAAGTTGGATCTTTTCCGCCCATTAGGGCTAATTCAGATAGAGACACACACACCAGCTAACACACAGACGGATCTGGTTACACAGAGTTCACACCACTACATCTGTGAAAACATCTGTGTACCAAGGCCCATACCCAAGTGGACCTCTAGACCCTACACCCTTTGCACTTGAGATTAATTGATTGATATAAGCGATATGGGGACTGTTCTACCTTGCCTATTAGAGGGCAAAGTGGAACTATTACCAAATTGATTGCACCTGTTAAATCATCTCAGATTTCCACAAGTGCATAGACCATAGAGTCTAGCTGTCCATTTAGGATTTGGGCCAAATACAGTCAGTGGCCAAAACGCACATTAAATATCACTCTTAAACCATGGAGAAGCACTAGTCTCTGTGCTATTAGTGACATTTGCCATTTGACATCCCTCTAACACAGAATCAGTCAGTTCTCAACAGCTAGTTTTAAGAAGTAGTCCTTCAAGAAGGAGAACCATAGAATTCAGGTCCCCGGTGCAACAAATGGTTGGAAAACACTTAATATAGACACCTCTTTTATGATAGGCTATGTAGTGGTAACGCTCAGAGACACTGACAGACACAGAGAGAGAGAGAGAGAGAGAGAGAGAGAGAGAGAGAGAGAGAGAGAGAGAGAGAGAGAGAGAGAGAGAGAGAGAGAGAGAGAGAGAGAGAGAGAGAGAGAGAGAGAGAGAGAGAGAGAGAGAGAGAGAGAGAGAGAGAGAGAGAGAGAAATGGAGCCCAATGGGATGTTTCTTGAGTTGTAACAGCTCACCTCCTGTGCGTGGGGATTGGCTACTTGGCAGATCTATACACCCTGTGGAGAACTTTACAGTACACAATGCAACAAAAGCCCAGCCAACCATGGGCCTTAGCCTGGCTAGCCTCTACATCAACCAGTCATCTGTTGTTTATCAGAGACCAGACATGAGTTCTGCTTGGCCACCTGCTTGTGTTTTCCATTTATCCTGAACAACAATCCTTCATGCAAGGTGTGCTTGTGCTGTGTTTTGGCTCTGCATGTGGTCGGTGTTACTCTGCTGGTCCCAGATCTCTTTGTGCCGTCTTGCCAATGATCATGCGAGTTGGCAAGACAGCACAGACAGATCTGGGACCAGGCTACGTTTGTGTGCGTCTAAGTAGACTAGTGCTGATCCCAATTATTCGACTGGTCGATTGTTTGGTTGATAGGCTGTTGGAGGACCAATATTTTTTTGTCAAGCAGTAGCAAATATATACAGTATATACATGGAAAGAAAATATCAATGCAACATGTAAAGAAAAATAGTGTTGGTCCCATGTTTCAGGAGCTGAAATTAAAGATGCCAGAAATCTTCCACACGCACAAAGAGCTTATTTCTCTAAAATGTTTTTGCACAAATTTGTTTACATCATTGTTGGTGAGCATTTCTTCTTTGCCAAGATATTCCTTCCACCAGGCAGGTGTGGCATATCAAGAAGCTGATTAAACAGCATGCTCATTACATAGGTGCACCTTGTGCTGGGGACAATAAAAGGCCACTCGAAAATGTGCAGTTTTGTCACACAACACAATACCACAGATGTCTTTTGAGTGAGCGTGCAATTGACTTAATGACTGCAAGAATGCCCAGCAGAGCTGTTGCCAGAGAATGTAATGTAAACTTCTCTACCATAAGCCACCTCCAACTTCATTTTGGAGAATTTGGCAGTATTGTCACGGCCGTCCTCCTCTTCATCCGAAGAGGAGAGACGAGATGGATCTGAGGACCAATACGCGGCGTGGTAAGTGTCCATGGCAAATCTTTAATCAAGAAAAACTGAACACTATACAAACGAGTAACAAAAACAATAAACCAAATACGACCGTGAAGCTACAAAATGAGACCTGTGCTGAAACAAGCCATCAACATAGACAATCACCCACAAACAAACAGTGCAACCCAGGCTACCTAAGTATGATTCTCAATCAGAGACAACTAATGACACCTGCCTCTGATTGAGAACCATACTAGGCCGAAAACATAGAACTGCCCCAAAACATAGAAAAACAAACATAGACTGCCCACCCAACTCACGCCCTGACCATACTACATAAATACAAAACAGAAATAAAAGGTCAGAACGTGACAGTACCCCCCCCCAAAGGTGCGGACTCCGGCCGCAAAACCTTGACCTATAGGGGAGGGTCTGGGTGGGCGTCTGTCCGCGGTGGCGGCTCTGGCGCGGGACGCGGACCCCACCTCATCATTGTCTTAGTCCGCCTTATTGTCCGCCTCCGTGGCTTACTCAGCATGACCACCCCTCTCAATGACCCCACTGGACAGAGGGGCAGCTCGGGACAGAGGGACAGCTGCTCGGGACAGAGAGGCAGCTGCTCGGGACAGAGAGGCAGCTGCTCGGGACAGAGAGGCAGCTGCTCGGGACAGAGGGGCAGCTGCTCGGGACAGAGGGGCAGCTGCTCGGGACAGAGGGGCAGCTGCTCGGGACAGAGGGGCAGCTGCTCGGGACAGAGGGGCTCTGGGCAAAGGGGCTCCGGCAGCGGCGCCGGACAGGCGGGGGGCTCCGGCAGCGGCGCCGGACAGGCGGGAGGCTCCGGCAGAGGCGCCGGACAGGCGGGAGGCTCCGGCAGAGGCGCCGGACAGGCGGGAGGCTCCGGCAGAGGCGCCGGACAGGCGGGAGGCTCCGGCAGAGGCGCCGGACAGGCGGGAGGCTCCGGCAGAGGCGCCGGACAGGCGGGAGGCTCCGGCAGAGGCGCCGGACAGGCGGGAGGCTCCGGCAGAGGCGCCGGACAGGCGGGAGGCTCCGGCAGAGGCGCCGGACAGGCGGGAGGCTCCGGCAGAGGCGCCGGACAGGCGGGAGGCTCCGGCAGTGGCGCCGGACAGGCGGGAGGCTCCGGCAGAGGCGCCGGACAGGCGGGAGGCTCCGGCAGAGGCGCCGGACAGGCGGGAGGCTCCGGCAGAGGCGCCGGACAGGCGGGAGGCTCCGGCAGAGGCGCCGGACAGGCGGGAGGCTCCGGCAGCGGCGCCGGACAGGCGGGAGGCTCCGGCAGCGGCGCCGGACAGGCGGGAGGCTCCGGCAGCGGCGCCGGACAGGCGGGAGGCTCCGGCAGCGGCGCCGGACAGGCGGGAGGCTCCGGCAGCGGCGCCGGACAGGCGGGAGGCTCCGGCAGCGGCGCCGGACAGGCGGGAGGCTCCGGCAGCGGCGCCGGACAGGCGGGAGACTCCGGCAGCGGCGCCGGACAGGCGGGAGACTCCGGCAGCGGCGCCGGACAGGCGGGAGACTCCGGCAGCGGCGCCGGACAGGCGGGAGACTCCGGCAGCGGCGCCGGACAGGCGGGAGACTCCGGCAGCGGCGCCGGACAGGCGGGAGACTCCGGCAGCGGCGCCGGACAGGCGGGAGACTCCGGCAGCGGCGCCGGACAGACAGGACCACCTGCAGGGAGGAGACAGAGAGACAGCCTGGTGCGTGGGGCTGCCACAGGTACCACCAGGCTGGGGAGCCCTTCAGGAGGCTTGGGGTTAGGAGGAGGCACCTGAAGGACCGGGCTGTGGGGGAGCACTGGAGCTCTGGTGCGCAACCTTGGCACCACCTCCCCAGGCTGGATAACCACTCTAGCCCGGACCCTCCAGAGTGCAGGCACAGGTTGAACCGGGCTGTGGGTAAGCACGGGAGATCTAGTGCTTACTACACGCACCTCTCCCTTAGGCTCCATTCCCACATTCGCCCGGCACGAGCGGAGCGCAGGCAGAGGACGCACTGCACCCTCCCAGCGCCCCGGAGACACAGCACGCAGAGCCGGCGCAGGATACCCTGGACCAAAACTGCGTACCGGCGACCAGAC
Source organism: Oncorhynchus mykiss (assembly GCF_057628025.1). Lineage (NCBI taxonomy): Eukaryota > Metazoa > Chordata > Actinopteri > Salmoniformes > Salmonidae > Oncorhynchus > Oncorhynchus mykiss. The sequence continues at coordinate 61,466,038 of NC_143034.1, forward strand.
CCGCTGAGCAGGCACCATACGCCCTGGCTCGATGCCCGCACTCGCATGACACTCTCGGGGGGCTGTCCTATAGCGCACCGGGCTATGGCCACGTACTGGCGACACCGTGCGCTTAACCGCATAACACGGCGCCTGCCCAGTATCGCGCTGCTTATAATAAGCACGAGGAGTGAGCGCAGGTCTGCTACCTGGCTTAGCTCCACCCCTCGTGTGCCCCCCCCCAAAAAAATTTTGGGGCTGTCTCTCGTACCTGTCGCACTGCCGTGCTGCCTCCTCATATCGCCGCCGCTCAGCTTTCGCTGCCTCCAGCTCTGCTTTGGGGCGGCGATATTCCCCAGCCTGTGCCCAGGGTCCCTCTCCGTTCAGTATCTCCTCCCATGTCCAGGAGTCCTGTGATACCGGCCGCTGTTGTTGCTGCTGCTGCTGCTGTCGTCGCTGTTTTCTACCACGCCGCTTGGTCCTTGGTTGGTGGGTGATTCTGTCACGGCCGTCCTCCTCTTCATCCGAAGAGGAGAGACGAGATGGATCTGAGGACCAATACGCGGCGTGGTAAGTGTCCATGGCAAATCTTTAATCAAGAAAAACTGAACACTATACAAACGAGTAACAAAAACAATAAACCAAATACGACCGTGAAGCTACAAAATGAGACCTGTGCTGAAACAAGCCATCAACATAGACAATCACCCACAAACAAACAGTGCAACCCAGGCTACCTAAGTATGATTCTCAATCAGAGACAACTAATGACACCTGCCTCTGATTGAGAACCATACTAGGCCGAAAACATAGAACTGCCCCAAAACATAGAAAAACAAACATAGACTGCCCACCCAACTCACGCCCTGACCATACTACATAAATACAAAACAGAAATAAAAGGTCAGAACGTGACAAGTATGTCCTACCGGCCTCACAACCGTAGTCCACGTGTATGGAGTCGTGTGTGCGAGAGGTTTGCTGATGTCAATGTTGTAACCAGAGTGCCCCATGGTGGTGGCGCTGTTATGGTATGTGCAGGCATAAGCTACAGAGATACCCTGACGAGATCCATTGTCATGCCATTCATCCGCCTCCATCACCTCATGTTTCAGCACGATAATACACGGCCCCATGACGCAAGGATCTGTACACAACTCCTGCAAGCTGAAAATGTCCTAGTTCTTCCACGGCCTGCATACTCACCAGACATGTCACCCATTGAGCATGTTTGGGATGCTCTGGATCGATGTGTAGGACAGCGTGTTCCAGTTCCCGTCAATATTCAGCAACTTCACACAGCCATTGAAGAGGAGTGGGACAACATTCCACAGGCCACATTCAACAGCCTGATCAACTTTATGTGAAGGAGATGTGTCACTCTGCATGAAGCAAATGGTGATCACACCAGATACTGACTGGTTTTCTGATCCATGCCCCTCCCCTTTTTTAAGGTATCTGTATTCCCAGTCATGTGAAATCCATAGATTAGGACCTAATGAATTTATTTCAATTGAATGATTTCCTTCTGTGAACTGTAACTCAGTCAAATCTTTGAAGTTGTTGCATGTTTGTTCAGTGTACACAGTATATATACAGTATATATATATATATATGGCACACGAGACACCGGTCTTATTCACGCCCAGCTCAGGGAACTATCCATTGCTGAGGCTGAGACGAATCCATTGCGCAGGCCACGGGGATGGTACAGTCCAAGAAGAAGGGGAATGTGGCTAAGATGCACAATGCACGTCTCTCTCCAGAATGTGCTCTCTCCTGCCAATTTGTGCACATTCATTGTTTTAAAACTTAATTGTGTGAATTGTTTTCGCTTGATTGTTAGTGTCTACCAATCCCCCATTACATATATCACCACTAGTACATTTACTGTTAATTCCTATAATTTATCTACAATGTTTGTTTAGTTACTTTAATTTCTGTTAATGCGTTCAATATATTATTTATTATTCCAGTCTCGTACTAATTGTCGGCGTGGATACTTTGTCTGCAGAGTGCACAACCTATGCTACAGGTTTTGGTTGACTTTATTCCATTTACCACTTTTGTCAATTTAGTCATTGTCTTTTGTTTGGAGCCTCCTGTCAATGTTGAGTAAGGACGCACACCTGAGTACGCATAGAAGTAGGCCTGTAGGCTGCCTGGCCTGCAAATGTAGGCATATAAATGTGCCCATTTGGGGATCTGATAGTATTTCTGATTGGCTTAACAAACCACCACTAATGAGCTGTGGAGCTTCTCAAAGTAATATTTTCTTCACCTCAAACAGGAAGCAAACAAAGTCTGTTTGTACATGACAGTAGTTCCTCGATGTACAGCGCATTCGGAATGTATTCAGACACGTTGACGTTTCCTACATATGGTTACATTACAGACTTATTCTAAAATAGATTTTTTAAAAGTGTCCTCATCAATCTACACACAATAACCCATAATGACAAAGGGAAAATACAAGTGAATTATATTGATAAAAGTGACTTTATCAAAACTTCAGGCCAGGGTAAGCTTACACAAAACACAGCCATTAGTTGTTCCTAAATGTGTTTCTAAAATCCCACATGGGAGAATGGTGGAAAAATTATTGGAACCATTTCCCTGTTTGAGCACTAGGTTTTATGGGAATTATGACACCTCCACTGTGGGACTCTGTAGTTGATTTTATTAAAACACATAGAGAGTGTCTATATATGGAAAAAATACTTGTCTTAAAAAGCTTAGTTTAAAAAACAAAAGATGAGCAACATTTTGGTTATGTGGATGTGGGTGAGTAAAGAGAGAGGGTTCTTCAACCCTCAATTAGAGGTCCAGGTCAGATATAATGACCCCCCCCCCCAGATAGGAGAGGGGGAGATATAGAGAATATGGGTGAGGGTGGGGGAAGAGGGGTGAGGATGGGGGAGACATAATCATGCCCTTCAGACATCAAATCAAATGTATTTATATAGCCCTTCGTACATCAGCTGATATCTCAAAGTGCTGTACAGAAACCCAGCCTAAAACCCCAAACAGCAAGCAATGCAGGTGTAGAAGCATGGTGGCTAGGAAAAACTCCCTAGAAAGGCCAAAACCTAGGAAGAAACCTAGAGAGGAACCAGGCTATGTGGGGTGGCCAGTCCTCTTCTGGCTGCGCCGGGTGGAGATTATAACAGAACATGACCAAGACGTTCAAATGTTCATAAATGACCAGCATGGTCAAATAATAATAATCACAGGCAGAACAGTTGAAACTGGAGCAGCAGCACGGCCAGGTGGACTGGGGACAGCAAGGAGTCATCATGTCAGGTAGTCCTGAGGCATGGTCCTAGGGCTCAGGTCCTCCGAGAGAGAGAGAGAAAGAAAGAAAGAGAGAAAGAGAGAATTAGAGAGAGCATACTTAAATTCACACAAGACACTGGATAGGACAGGAGAAGTACTCCAGATATAACAAACTGACCCTAGCCCCCCGACACATAAACTACTGCAGCATAAATACTGGAGGCTGAGACAGGAGGGGTCAGGAGACACTGTGGCCCCATCCGATGACACCCCCGGACAGGGCCAAACAGAAAGGATATAACCCCACCCACTTTGCCAAAGCACAGCCCCCACACCACTAGAGGGATACCTTCAACCACCAACTTACCATTACTTACCAGTATAGCTCACAAAGATTTCCGCCACGGCACAACCCAAGGGGGGGCGCCAACCCAGACAGGAAGATCACATCAGTGACTCAACCCACTCAAGTGACGCACCCCTCCTAAGGACGGTATGAAAGAGCCCTAGTAAGCCAGTGACTCAGACCCTGTAATAGGGTTAGAGGCAGAGAATCCCAGTGGAAAGAGGGGAACCGGCCAGGCAGAGACAGCAAGGGCGGTTCGTTGCTCCAGAGCCTTTCCGTTCACCTTCCCACTCCTGGGCCAGACTACACTCAATCATATGACCCACTGAAGAGATGAGTCTTCAGTAAAGACTTAAAGGTGGAGACCGAGTTTGCGCCTCTCACATGGGTAGGCAGACCATTCCATAAAAATGGAGCTCTATAGGGGAAAGCCCTGCCTCCAGCTGTTTGCTTAGAAATTCTAGGGACAATTAGGAGGCCTGCGTCTTGTGACCGTAGCGTACGTGTAGGTATGTACGGCAGGACCAAATCAGAGAGATAGGTAGGAGCAAGCCCATGTAATGCTTTGTAGGTAAGCAGTAAAACCTTGAAATCAGCCCTTGCCTTGACAGGAAGCCAGTGTAAAGAGGCTAGCACTGGAGTAATATGATACATTTTTTTGGTTCTAGTCAGGATTCTAGGAGCCGTATTTAGCACTAACTGAGGTTTATTTAGTGCTTTATCCGGGTAGCCGGAAAGTAGAGCATTGCAGTAGTCTAACCTAGAAGTGACAAAAGCATGTATTAATTTTTCTGCATCATTTTTGGACAGAAAGTTTCTGATTTCTGCAATGTTATGTAGATGGAAAAAAGCTGTCCTTGAAACAGTCTTGATATGTTTTTCAAAAGAGAGATCAGGGTCCAGAGTAATGTCGAGGTCCTTCACAGTTTTATTTGAGGCGACTGTACAACCATTAAGATTGATTGTCAGATTCAACAGAAGATCTCTTTGCAAGACCTATGACAATGACACTCGCAAGACCTATGGATGGCCTCAGGGCAGTGTGTGTGTGCATGAACATGTACTTTTGTATTCGTGTCCTATTGCAGCCTATGTGCTATGTTTGTGTGTCTGTCTACTGCCTATACCATACTGCAGGTTACCTATGTCAGTACTGTGGCACGGCTGAGTGATGCATGTGTATACAGGATGTATCAGCCCAGAGAGCTACAATCACGTCGTTTCTGTCTGGATTTCCTGCATGATTCAGCCAGTCATCCAGCAGTGTGTTCATTCTCTGCTCTCAATATTTATCCCACACCTAGAGCTCCATGATCAAGCAAATACCAGGAAACAAGCTGTGGGCATCAGCTAATCAATAGCAAAACAAATGGCTTCTATCTCATGAGTCAATATCGACTCGGACATATCCTCCTTAACACTTAACACAAAGTCTAAAGCTAAGTCTCTCAGACTGCAGTCATTTAATTTAATTTAAACGAACGAACGCTCACACATGCACACACGTACACACGCACGCACAAACATACATACGCAGGCCCGGGACGAGCACACACGCAGACACGCACCCCCCCCCCCCTGATCCTCGCACCCCCTCCCACAACCTCTTCACTCCCTGGCACCCCAAGGGTACAGTATGAATTCAATAACACTGACACTTAATCTAACGTTGGGTGCACTACAAAGGCAGCAAGGATCGTGGCGGGCCTGTTAGAAAGCCTGATTCATGTGT
>NC_143034.1:61473870-61483870 GCF_057628025.1 Oncorhynchus mykiss
TGGACAGGGAAAATCCAATAGGCTGTGCCATGCCACTAGCTATATTTAAATGCTGTGTTATCCACAACCAACAGATATTGTCTTAATGTTTCAGAAGATACTATAATGTAATAACCACGGAATAATGTCAAAGCAATACTAGATTGATACAATATTGTTTTCCTTCCTGTCAGACCTCTGGATTCTGATTCTGCCACTCTCCATGGTGCTGAAATTGATGCTATTTGCTTGTTTGTCACAAGAGTAGAAGGTCTGATGGTGCTAAAGTAAACAGTCACAACACCATAGCAAGGAGACAGCCTACACTGTGACTGCCCTGTCAAGGCCTGTGCATCTGGGAATGTTTGTATGTGAGTCAGAGGCCTAATCTATTTACTGAGAGTGTCTGAGGCAGGATTGGTTATCTCCCCTGTCCTCATCTACCCCATACCCCATGGCAGTCCGCAGTCCTCCCCTTCATCTCCCCTATTTTCCCCAATCTCTCCCCACAACTCTCCCCTCTCCCCTTTCTCCACCTGACTGTGGCTGGCATTCAGACAATGAGATCACCATGGCGATATCTGTCTGCCTGTCTGTCACCGCAGAGTTGTTTGTGGTTGATGTAATGTAAGCTTTTTCTCCTTAGTTACAGGGCTTATCTAGTGAGAATACAGCAAGGACAGAGATAGATAGATAGATTTATTTGACCATTTAAAACACAATACAACCACACATGTGGATAATGCATTTACCTATTTAAAATATAAAATATTTTTATTATGATTATTATTATTATTTTTTCCCACCTGGAATTATAGCAGCTAACACCCCTGAACGCACAGCCTCTAATCTGCGGCCTGCTAGCTATCTAAAGCACATTGGACTGCTGGCTTAAGAGGCCCTTCGGGCATATTTCTTCGGCTACTATACATATTTTGCCAATTGGCCTGGTTTACCACACGGAGCCCTGCTGATCCGTCCGCTGATGTAACTGCACGAGGGGGGCACAACAGACTTCCCTCCGTCGCGTCATCCCTCTAAGGCCTTTCTGTTAGCCTGCTAGCCCTGTGCCGCTAGCTGCCTGAAGCCACGCACTGGACTTGAATGATCACCCAGCTACGCATGCCTTTCCCTAACGTCACCATGCCGTGTCGATTGCTGTTCTGGTTTGTAACTATTGTTTTATTTCACTGTAGAGCCTCTAGCACTGCTCAACACGCATCGGCTAACAATTTAGTTCCACCCCTCCACACACGCAGTGACATCACCTGGTTTAAATGCTATTTCTAGAGACAATATCTCTTACATTATCACTATATGCACAGATTTACCCCCACTGTATTCACATCCTACTATACCTTTGTCTGTACATTATGCCTTGAATCTATTCTACTGTGCCCAGAAATCTGCTCCTTTTACTCTCTGTTCTGAACGTACTAGGCGTCCAGTTCTGTTAGCCTTTAGCCGTACCCTTATCCTACTCCTCCTCTGTTCCTCTGGTGAAAAACTACTTCCGGCGCCGACAGAGATGGCCGCCTCGCTTCGCGTTCCTAGGAAACTAGGCAGTTTTTTGTTTTTTTTACGTGTTATTTCTTACATTGTACCCCAGGTCATCTTAGGTTTCATTACATACAGTCGAGAAGAACTACTGAATATAAGATCAGCGTCAACTCACCATCAGTACGACCAAGAATATGTTTTTCGCGACGCGGATCCTGTGTTCTGCCTTACAAACAGGACAACGGAGCGGATCCCATGCAGCGACCCAAAAAAACGACTCAGAAAAAGAGGGAAACGAGGCGGTCTTCTGGTCAGACTCCGGAGACGGGCACACCGTGCACCACTCCCTAGCATTCTTCTTGCCAATGTCCAGTCTCTTGACAACAAGGTTGATGAAATCCGAGCAAGGGTAGCATTCCAGAGGGACATCAGAGACTGTAACGTTCTTTGCTTCACGGAAACGTGGCTCACTGGAGAGACGCTATCCGAGGCGGTGCAGCCAACGGGTTTCTCCACGCATCGCGCAGACAGAAACAAACATCTTTCTGGTAAGAGGAGGGGCGGGGCGTATGCCTTATGGCTAACGTGACATGGTGTGATGAAAGAAACATACAGGAACTCAAATCCTTCTGTTCACCTGATTTAGAATTCCTCACAATCAATTGTAGACCGCATTATCTACCAAGAGAATTCTCTTCGATTATAATCACAGCCGTATATATCCCCCCCCCCAAGCAGACACATCGATGGCTCTGAATGAACTTTATTTGACTCTTTGCAAACTGGAAACCATTTATCCTACAGACAGAAACTAAAACAAGAGGCTCCCACGCTGAGGTCTGTCCAACGCTGGTCCGACCAAGCTGACTCCACACTCCGACTGCTTCCATCACGTGGACTGGGACATGTTTCGTATTGCGTCAGACAACAACATTGACGAATACGCTGATTCGGTGTGCGAGTTCATTAGAACGTGCGTTGAAGATGTCGTTCCCATAGCAACGATTAAAACATTCCCTAACCATAAACCGTGGATTGATGGCAGCATTCGCGTGAAACTGAAAGCGCGAACCACTGCTTTTAATCAGGGCAAGGTGTCTGGTAACATGACCGAATACAAACAGTGCAGCTATTCCATCCGCAAGGCTATCAAACAAGCTAAGCGTCAGTACAGAGAAAAAGTAGAATCTCAATTCAACGGCTCAGACACAAGAGGCATGTGGCAGGGTCTACAGTCAATCACGGACTACAGGAAGAAATCCAGCCCAGTCACGGACCAGGATGTCCTGCTCCCAGGCAGACTAAATAACTTTTTTGCCCGCTTTGAGGACCAGTGCCACTGACTCGGCCTGCAACGAAAACATGCGGTCTCTCCTTCACTGCAGCCGAGGTGAGTAAGACATTTAAACGTGTTAACCCTCGCAAGGCTGCAGGCCCAGACGGCATCCCCAGCCGCGCCCTCAGAGCATGCGCAGACCAGCTGGCCGGTGTGTTTACGGACATATTCAATCAATCCCTATACCAGTCTGCTGCTCCCACATGCTTCAAGAGGGCCACCATTGTTCCTGTTCCCAAGAAAGCTAAGGTAACTGAGCTAAACGACTACCACCCCGTAGCACTCACTTCCGTCATCATGAAGTGCTTTGAGAGACTAGTCAAGGACCATATCACCTCCACCCTACCTGACACCCTAGACCCACTCCAATTTGCTTACCGCCCAAATAGGTCCACAGACGATGCAATCTCAACCACACTGCACACTGCCCTAACCCATCTGGACAAGAGGAATACCTATGTGAGAATGCTGTTCATTGACTACAGCTCGGCATTCAACACCATAGTACCCTCCAAGCACGTCATCAAGCTCGAGACCCTGGGTCTCGACCCCGCCCTGTGCAACTGGGTACTGGACTTCCTGACAGGCCGCCCCCAGGTGGTGAGGGTACGCAACAACATCTCCTCCCCGCTGATCCTCAACACTGGGGCCCCACAAGGGTGCATTCTGAGCCCTCTCCTGTACTCCCTGTTCACCCACGACTGCGTGGCCACACACGCCTCCAACTCAATCATCAAGTTTGCGGACGACACAACAGTGGTAGGCTTGATTACCAACAACGACGAGACGGCCTACAGGGAGGAGGTGAGGGCCCTCGGAGTGTGGTGTCAGGAAAATAACCTCACACTCAACGTCAACAAAACTAAGGAGATGATTGTGGACTTCAGGAAACAGCAGAGGGAACACCCCCCTATCCACATCGATGGAACAGTAGTGGAGAGGGTAGCAAGTTTTAAGTTCCTCGGCATACACATCACAGAAAAACTGAATTGGTCCACTCACACAGACAGCATTGTGAAGAAGGCGCAGCAGCGCCTCTTCAACCTCAGGAGGCTGAAGAAATTTGGCTTGTCACCAAAAGCACTCACAAACTTCTACAGATGCACAATCGAGAGCATCCTGGCGGGCTGTATCACCGCCTGGTACGGCAACTGCTCCGCCCTCAACCGTAAGGCTCTCCAGAGGATAGTGAGGTCTGCACAACGCATCACCGGGGGCAAACTACCTGCCCTCCAGGACACCTACACCACCCGATGTCACAGGAAGGCCATAAAGATCATCAAGGACATCAACCACCCGAGCCACTGCCTGTTCACCCCGCTATCACCCAGAAGGTGAGGTCAGTACAGGTGCATCAAAGCTGGGACCGAGAGACTGAAAAACAGCTTCTATCTCAAGGCCATCAGACTGTTAAACAGCCACCACTAACATTGAGTGGCTGCTGCCAACACACTGACACTGACTCAACTCCAGCCACTTTAATAATGGGAATTGATGGGAAATTATGTAAATATATACACTAGCCACTTTAAACAATGCTACCTTATATAATGTTACTTACCCTACATTATTCATCTCATATGCATACGTATATACTGTACTCTATACCATCGACTGTATCCTTATGTAATACATGTATCACTAGCCACTTTAACTATGCCACTTTGTTTACATACTCATCTCATATGTATATAATGTACTCGATACCATCTACTGTATCTTGCCTATGCTGCTCTGTACCATCACTCATTCATATATCCTTATGTACATATTCTTTATCCCCTTACACTGTGTACAAGACAGTAGTTTTGGAATTGTTAGTTAGATTACTTGTTGGTTATTACTGCATTGTCGGAACAAGAAGCACAAGCATTTCGCTACACACGCATTAACATCTGCTAACCATGTGTATGTGACAAATAAAATTTGATTTGATTTGATTTGATGTAGAGGTTAATCCAGGCCCTGCAGTGTCTACTTCCACTCCCATCCCCCAGGCTCTCTCATTTGTTGACTTCTGCAACCGTAAAAGCCTTGGTTTCATGCATGTTCACATTAGAAGCCTCCTCCCTAAGTTTGTTTTATTCACTGCCCTAGCACACTCCACCAATCTGGATGTTCTAGCTGTGTCTGAATCCTGGCTTAGGAAGACCACCGAAAACCTTGAAATTTCCATTCCTAACTATAAAATTTTCCGACAAGATAGAACTGCCAATTTGCAATTTAGTGCAAAGATAACCTGCAGAGTTCTGTCTTACTATCCAGGTCTGTACCAAACAATTTGAGCTTCTACTTCTAAAAATTTACCTTTCCAGAAACAAGTCTCTCACCGTTGCCGTTTGCTATAGACCACCCTCTGCCCCCAGCTGTGCCCTCGACACCATATGTGATTTGATTGCCCCCCATTTATCTTCTGAGCTCGTGTTGCTAGGTGACCTAAACTGGGACATGCTTAACACCCAGGCCATCCTACAATCTAAGCTTGATGCCCTCAATCTCACACAATTTATCAATGAACCTACCAGATATAACCCCAAATTCGTAAACACGGGCACCCTCATAGATATCATCCTAACTAACTCACCCTCCAAATACACCTCTGCTGTTTTCAACCAAGATCTCAGCGATCACTGCCTCATTGCCTGCATCCGTAATGGGTCTGCGAGCAAACAACCACCCCTCATCACTGTCAAACGCTCCCTAAAACACTTCTGCGAGCAGGCCTTTCTAATGGACCTGGCCCGGGTATCCTGGAACGACATTGACCTCATCTCGACAGTAGAGGATGCCTGGTTATTCTTTAAAAGTGCCTTCCTCACCATCTTAAATAGGCATTCCCCATTCAAAAAAATGTAGAACCAGGAATAGTTATAGCCCTTGGTTCACTCCAAACCTGTCTGCCCTTGACCAGCACAAAAACATCCTGTGGCGTTCTGCATTAGCATCGAATAGCCTCCGCGATATGCAACTTTTCAGGGAAGTTAGGAACCAATATACACAGGCAGTTAGGAAAGCTAAGGCTAGCTTTTTTAAACAGAAATTTGCATCCTGCTGTACAAACTCAAAAAGTTCTGGGACACTGTAAAGTCCATGGAGAATAAGAGCACCTCCACCCAGCTGCCCACTGCACTGAGGCTAGGAAACACTGTTACAACCGACAAATCCACTATAATTGAGAATTTCAATAAGCATTTTTCTACGGCTGGCCATGCTTTCCACCTGGCTAACCTTACCCCGGTCAACTGCCCGGCACCCTCCACAGCAACCCGCCCAAGCCCCCACCGTTTCTCCTTCACCCATATCCAGATCGCTGATGTTCTGAAAGAGCTGCAAAATCTGGACCCCTACAAATCAGCCGGACTAGACAATCTGGACCCTCTCTTTCTTAAATTATCTGCCGAAATTGTTGCAACCCCTATTACTAGCCTGTTCAACCTCTCTTTCGTATCGTCTGAGATTCCCAAAGATTGGAAAGCGGTCATCCCCCTTGCCAAGGCTTTCGACTCTGTCAATCCCCACATTCTTATTTGCAGACTCAACAGCCTTGGTTTCTCAAATGATTGCCTCGCCTGGTTCACCAACTACTTCTCTGATAGAGCTCAGTGTGTCAAATCGGAGGGCCTGTTGTCCGGACCTCTGGCAGTCTCTATGGGGGTGCCCCACCAGCATCACTACTCTGGACGGCTCTGACTTAGAATACGTGGATAACTACAAATACCTAGGTGTCTGGCTAGACTGTAAACTCTCCTTCCAGACTCACATTAAGCATCTCCAATCAAAAATTACATCTAGAATCGGCTTCCTATTTCGCAACAAAGCTTTCTTCACTCATGCTGCCAAACATACCCTCGTAAAACTGACCATCCTACCGATCCTTGACTTTGGCGATGCCATCTATAAAATAGCCTCCAACACTCTACTCAGCAAACTGGATGTAGTCTATCACAGTGCCATCTGTTTTGTCACCAAAGCCCCATATACAGTACTACCAACCACTGCGACCTGTACGCTCTCGTTGGCTGGCCCTCGCTTCATACTCGTCGCCAAACCCACTGGCTACAGGTTATCTACAAGTCTCTGCTAGGTAAAGCCCCGCCCTATCTCAGCTCGCTGGTCACCATAGCAGGTATATCTCACTGGTCACCCCCAAAGCCAATTCCTACTTTGGTCGCCTTTCCTTCCAGTTCTCTGCTGCCACTGACTGGAACAAATTGCAAAAATCACTGAAGCTGGAGATTCCCATCTCCCTCACTAGCTTTAAGAACCAGCTGTCAGAGCAGCTCACAAATCACTGCACCTGTTCATAGCCCATCTATATACAGCCCATCTATCTACCTCATCCCCATACTGTATTTATTTATTTTGCTCCTTTTGCACCACAGTATTTCTACTTGCACATCCATCTTTTGCACATCTACCATTCCAGTGTTTAATTGCCATATTGTAATTACTTCGCCACCATGGCCTATTTATTGCCTTAACTCTCTTATTTGACCTTATTTGCACTCACTGTATATATACTTTTTTTTCTAATGTATTATTGACTGTATGTTTTGTTCATTCCATGTGTAACTCTGTGTTGTTGTATGTGTCAAACTGCTTTATCCTGGCCAGGTCGCAGTTGCAAATGAGAACTTGTTCTCAACTAGCTTACCTGGTTAAATAAAGGTGAAATAAATAAATACATATATTTTTTTACGATCATCGAGGATGACACAAAAAGGTTTGAAAACGTATTTCCATTGTGGTCCTCTTAAATAAATTGTTCAAACATTAACCAACATAAACATAGTAGTTCCAGGCTCCACAGTAGAGCCACCCTACTAGCCATACTCTGGTTAGACATACAGTATAACACATAACAAAACACAGGACAGGACCACATCATCACAGCCTAGAGCATTACATACAGACAGGACTTTTTCTTCTTCTGACATCCTTTTTACATGAAGTTATGTTCTTAGTAGATGCTAAGTTATGTTCTTAGTCGATGCTAAGTTATGTTCTTAGTAGATGCTAAGTTATGTTCTTAGTGGATGCTAAGTTATGTTCTTAGTAGATGCTAAGTTATGTTCTTAGTAGATGCTAAGTTATGTTCTTAGTCGATGCTAAGTTATGTTCTTAGTAGATGCTAAGTTATGTTCTTAGTCAATGCTAAGTTATGTTCTTAGCAGATGCTAAGTTATGTTCTTAGTAGATGCCTTCTTTTCGTCTCTCCATCCCTCAATTCTCCTTTGGCCCAAAAGCCCACTATTTGAGGCTCAAACCAAGCATGGTAAGTTATGACACATAGGCCTGATGCAGTCATGGTGAATCATCATCCTCTCTGCTCGTCCAACTAGAAGTCTAGCTGGCATGAGACAATTCCCATTAACGTGGGAGCACTGATGAGCATAATTAGAATAGTCCTTTATTTGGTGAAGGAAATGTGTCTTTGGCTCTGCTACCAATCCCAACCCTTCCTGACGTCAACGACATACACTCAACATACAATAATGTGTTAGGAGCACAGGGTTAGCCAGTCTGCTGCAGTGCAGCTCCACTGGAGGTACAGTATATAGGGGAGTGCCTTGCTCTGGGGCACAAAGGTAGTGGATGGTAGCAGTGATTATGTAAGGAAACGAGGAGAGGAAGCCACTTGGAGTATTGAGAGAGACAGTGGTAGTGGCAGGGTGTTCATGTTCATAGCAGGTCTCTGTGGGGAGGGAGATTAGCTACCCTGATGTGGATTACTGTAAATGGGTGGGTTTAACAAGCTCAGGGGTGACCAAATGCACAGCACACTGACTTCTCTGAAAGAGGTTCCATGCTGTCTCCTGTCTCTCTCTTTTCTTCTCTCACTCTCCAACCCATTCCTGCCCCATGCCGTCCCATTACCGTGTGAAGCAGCCAGATCTTCACTGATGTGTGTGTTTTGAGCCATTCAAACCATTTTCTGGTAACGCTGTAGTGAGCAGCCTGATGGGGTGCATGGGGTGTAGAGATAAAATGGTTAAAAGCAGAAAGATAGTGATTAGGTGTGTGTGTGTGTGTGTGTGTGTGTGTCGCCTATAGACTGTTTAATAGTGTTCAGATGGAGGGATAGGGTCTGATGCACAGCAGCTATCCACAGCCAAACACAAAGGAGGGGAGGATGGATAGAGTGTTTTTTATAGGATGATAAAACAGGCTGATGGACAGAGGGTTGGGGAAGATGAATGATTGAGGGATGAGGTGAGAGAAAGGTAAAGGAAAATAGAGAGTGAGGGATAGAAAGAGGGGGAGGGAAGGGAGGCAGGGGGAGAAGGATTCTCACGCCCCACTAATTTGAGGACATGTCCCAGGGCACTGTTACGCTCAGGGGTTAGAAGGAGAGAGAGAAAGAGTGAGAGAGAGAGAGAGAGAGAGAGAGAGAGAGCGAAAGATACAGAGATGGAGAGAGAGAGAGAGAGAGAGAGAGAGAGAGAGAGGGAAGGGCAGACAGAATCATCCATCAACGGAGCGAGCCCAATAAGACCCATGAATGTTCTCACAACATTCGCATCAACATAACCCCAATCTAGGACAGACATTAGCAACTTCAGAGGACATTGTGTGAAGTCAACTGATAGGTCACGACCCTGACACGACACTAAGAGCAGAATGGACAGACACACACACACACACACACACACACACACACACACACACACACACACACACACACACACACACACACACACACGCGGACAGAGAAAAGACCGGGAATAAGGAAGTGGCTGCACGCGAGGTGATGCAGGGCTGCCGGGGAGCGTGGGTAGTCTGGGCTATGATGTCACAGCTTGTCTCAGTCTGGTCGTTAACAGGCGACTACTCACATATTCACACACACTTAACAGGACACTGGAATTGGAGCACAGTGACAGTAGTCATGAGTATCTGTCTCAATGTATCCCATTTATCCTCCTCTCTTCTACACCTCTTTTACTCTGCCATGGAAGCTTTCCATCTACTAGTATGGAGGATGTTACAGTATGTAACAGTGTCTACATGGAAGCTTTCCATATATTAGTATGGAGGATGTTACAGTATGTAACAGTGTCTACATGGAAGCTTTCCATCTATTAGTATGGAGGATGTTACAGTATGTAACAGTGTCTACATGGAAGCTTTCCATCTATTAGTATGGAGGATGTTACAGTATGTAACAGTGTCTACATGGAAGCT
>NC_143034.1:61488870-61548870 GCF_057628025.1 Oncorhynchus mykiss
CGTTTTGGGGCTATTTCCAGATATGACTAATGCTTATATGAATAAGGCTTTGAACACGTGTGTGTGTGCGTGTGTGTGTGTGTGTGTGTGTGTGTGTGTGTGTGTGCGTGCGTGCGTGCGTGCGTGCGTGCGTGCGTGCGTGCAGTTTGCACATAAAGACACCGGATCTCTTTGATGCACCTCATTTGTCAGACAGACAGATGAACGAAAACGTCTCTCCCTAGAGCTGGGTCCACAAGAAAACACACACGCGCATGCACACACACACACACACACACACACACACACACACACACACACACACACACACACCTAATCACTATCTTTATGCTTTTGTGTGTGTGTCTCTCTCTCACTGCATCAGTGCATCTGGCCCTGTCCTGCTGTCAGACATTTCCAGACCCACTGCAATCCCCAGCCAGTGCCCACTATCTTTACTACACTGCTATCTACAACCTAAAAGAGTTCTTCGGCTGTCCACATAGGAGAACCCTTTGAAGAACCGTTTTTTTCCCAGGTAGAACCCTTTTGGGTGCCATGTAAAACCCTTTCCACAGAGAGAGAGAGAGAGAGAATTAAAGAAAGAGAGAGAGAATTAAAGAAAGAGAGAGAGAGAATTAAAGAAAGAGAGAGAGAATTAAAGAAAGAGAGAGAGAATTAAAGAAAGAGAGAGAGATAATTAAAGAAAGAGAGAGAGATAATTAAAGAAAGAGAGAGAGATAATTAAAGAAAGAGAGAGAGAGAATTAAAGAGAGAGAGAGAATTAAAGAAAGAGAGAGAGAATTAAAGAAAGAGAGAGAGATAATTAAAGAAAGAGAGAGAGAGAAATAAGAAGGAGAGAGAGATAACTAAAGAAAGAGAGAGAGAGAATTAAAGAAAGAGAGAGAGAGAAATAAGAAGGAGAGAGAGATAACTAAAGAAAGAGAGAGAGAGAATTAAAGAAAGAGAGAGAGAATTAAAGAAAGAGGGAGAGAATTAAAGAAAGAGAGAGAGATAATTAAAGAAAGAGAGAGAGAGAAATAAGAAGGAGAGAGAGAACTAAAGAAAGAGAGAGAATTAAAGAAAGAGAGAGAATTAAAGAAAGAGAGAGAGAATGAAAGAAAGAGAGAGAGAATTAAAGAAAGAGAGAGAGATAATTAAAGAAAGAGAGAGAGAAATAAGAAGGAGAGAGAGAACTAAAGAAAGAGAGAGAGAGAATTAAAGAAAGAGAGAGAGAATTAAAGAAAGAGAGAGAGAATTAAAGAAAGAGAGAGAGATAATTAAAGAAAGAGAGAGAGAAATAAGAAGGAGAGAGAGAGAACTAAAGAAAGAGAGAGAGAGAATGAAAGAAAGAGAGAGAGAATAAAAGAGAGAGAGAATTAAAGAAAGAGAGAGAGATAATTAAAGAAAGAGAGAGAGAGAAATAAGAAGGAGAGAGAGAACTAAAGAAAGAGAGAGAGAGAATTAAAGAAAGAGAGAGATAATTAAAGAAAGAGAGAGAGAGAACTAAAGAAAGAGAGAGAGAGAATTAAAGAAAGAGAGAGATAATTAAAGAAAGAGAGAGAATTAAAGAAAGAGAGAGAGAGAATTAAAGAAAGAGAGAGAGAGAATTAAAGAAAGAGAGAGAGAGAATTAAAGAAAGAGAGAGAGAGAATTAAAGAAAGAGAGAGAGAGAGAATTAAAGAAAGAGAGAGAGAGAGAGAATTAAAGAGAAAGAGAGTTAAAGAAAGAGAGAGAATTAAAGAAAGAGAGAGAGAGTTAAAGAAAGAGAGAGCGAGTGTTACGGTGCGTGAATGAGGACCCAAAAGCGAATTAACTTAAACAGAGCTTCTTTAATTACTAAACATAGGTAGGCTCAGACGGACCGGCAGATTCCGACAGGACAAGACAAGGTTACAGCAAACATGACGACAGTCTGGTTCAGGCATGAAACACAACAAACAAGAATCCGACAAGGACAGGAACAAAAACAGAGAGAGATATAGGGGACTAATCAGAGGGAAAAGGGGAACAGGTGGGAGAAGGGGTGACGAGGTAGTCAAGAGGAGACAAGGAACAGCTGGGGGAAAGCGGGGGAGAAAAGGTAACCTAACAACGACCAGCAGAGGGAGACAGGGTGAAGGGAAAGGACAGAGACAAGACACAACATGACAGTACATGACAGTACCCCCCCACTCACCGAGCGCCTCCTGGCGCACTCGAGGAGGAAACCTGGCGGCAACGGAGGAAATCCTCGATCAGCGCACGGTCCAGCACGTCCCGAGAGGGAACCCAACTCCTCTCCTCAGGACTGTACCCCTCCCAATCTACGAGGTACTGGTGACCACGGCCCCGAGGACGCATGTCCAAAATTCTACGGACCCTGTAGATGGGTGCGCCCTCGACAAGGATGGGGGGGGGGGGGGGAAGACGAGCGGGGGCGCGAAGGACGGGCTTGATGCAGGAGACATGGAAGACCGGGTGGACGCGACGAAGGTATCGCGGAAGAAGAAGTCGAACTGCGACAGGATTAATGACCCGAGAAATACGGAACGGACCAATGAACCGCGGGGTCAACTTGCGAGAAGCCGTCTTAAGGGGAAGGTTCTGAGTGGAGAGCCAAACTCTCTGACCGCGACAATATCTAGGACTCTTAGTTCTACGCTTATTAGCAGCCCTCACAGTCTGCGTCCTATAACGGCAAAGTGCAGACCTGACCCTCTTCCAGGTGCGCTCGCAACGTTGGACAAAAGCCTGAGCGGAGGGGACGCTGGACTCGGCGAACTGAGATGAGAACAGCGGAGGCTGGTACCCGAGGCTACTCTGAAAAGGAGATAGCCCGGTCGCAGACGAAGGAAGCGAGTTGTGGGCGTATTCTGCCCAGGGGAGCTGTTCTGACCAAGACGCAGGGTTGCGAAAAGAAAGACTGCGTAAGATGCGACCAATAGTCTGATTGGCCCGTTCTGCTTGACCGTTAGACTGGGGGTGAAAGCCGGAAGAGAGACTGACGGAAGCCCCAATCAAACGGCAAAACTCCCTCCAAAATTGAGACGTGAATTGCGGACCTCTGTCCGAAACGACGTCTGACGGAAGGCCATGAATTCTGAAAACATTCTCGATGATGATTTGTGCCGTCTCTTTAGCAGAAGGAAGCTTAGCAAGGGGAATGAAATGAGCCGCCTTAGAGAACCTATCGACAACCGTAAGAATAACAGTCTTCCCCGCTGACGAAGGCAGTCCGGTGACAAAATCTAAGGCGATGTGAGACCACGGTCGAGAGGGAATAGGAAGCGGCCTGAGACGGCCGGCAGGAGGAGAGTTACCGGACTTAGTCTGCGCGCAGACCGAACAAGCAGCCACGAAACGACGCGTGTCATGCTCCCGGGTGGGCCACCAAAAACGCTGGCGAATGGAAGCAAGCGTACCCCGAACGCCAGGGTGGCCGGCTAACTTGGCAGAGTGAGCCCACTGAAGAACGGCCAGACGAGTAGGAACGGGAACGAAAAGAAGGTTCCTAGGACAAGCGCGCGGCGACGGAGTGTGAGTGAGCGCTTGTTTTACCTGCCTCTCAATTCCCCAGACAGTCAACCCGACAACACGCCCCTCAGGGAGAATCCCCTCGGGGTCAGTGGAGGCTACTGAAGAACTGAAGAGACGAGACAAAGCATCAGGCTTGGTGTTCTTAGAGCCCACGAGCGAAAACGAGCGAAAAACAGCGCCCAACGCGCCTGACGCGCATTAAGTCGTTTGGCAGAACGGATGTACTCAAGGTTCCTATGGTCAGTCCAAACGACAAAAGGAACGGTCGCCCCCTCCAACCACTGTCGCCATTCGCCTAGGGCTAACCGGATGGCGAGCAGTTCGCGGTTACCCACATCATAGTTACGTTCCGACGGCGACAGGCGATGAGAAAAATACGCGCATGGGTGGACCTTGTCGTCAGAGAGGGAGCGCTGAGAAAGAATGGCTCCCACGCCCACCTCTGACGCGTCAACCTCGACAACGAACTGTCTAGAGACGTCAGGTGTAACAAGGATAGGAGCGGATGTAAAACGATTCTTGAGGAGATCAAAAGCTCCCTGGGCGGAAACGGACCACTTAAAGCACGTCTTGACAGAAGTAAGGGCTGTGAGAGGAGCTGCCACCTGACCGAAATTACGGATGAAACGACGATAGAAGTTCGCGAAGCCGAGAAAGCGCTGCAGCTCGACGCGTGACTTAGGGACGGGCCAATCAATGACAGCTTGGACCTTAGCGGGATCCATCTTAATGCCTTCAGCGGAAATAACAGAACCGAGAAATGTGACGGAGGAGGCATGAAAAGTGCACTTCTCAGCCTTCACAAAAAGACAATTCTCTAAAAGGCGCTGGAGGACACGTCGAACGTGCTGAACATGAATCTGGAGTGACGGTGAAAAAATCAGGATATCGTCAAGGTAAACGAAAACAAAGATGTTCAGCATGTCTCTCAGGACATCATTGACTAATGCCTGAAAGACAGCTGGAGCGTTAGCGAGGCCGAAAGGAAGAACCCGGTATTCAAAGTGCCCTAACGGAGTGTTAAACGCCGTCTTCCACTCGTCCCCCTCCCTGATGCGCACGAGATGGTAAGCGTTACGAAGGTCCAACTTAGTGAAAAACCTGGCTCCCTGCAGGATCTCGAAGGCTGAAGACATAAGAGGAAGCGGATAACGATTCTTCACTGTTATGTCATTCAGCCCTCGATAATCTATGCAGGGGCGCAGAGACCCGTCCTTCTTCTTGACAAAAAAAAACCCCGCTCCGGCGGGAGAGGAGGAGGGGACTATGGTACCGGCGTCAAGAGCTACAGACAAATAATCTTCGAGAGCCTTACGTTCGGGAGCCGACAGAGAGTATAGTCTACCCCGGGGGGGGGGTGGTTCCCGGAAGGAGATCAATACTACAATCATACGACCGGTGTGGAGGAAGAGAGGTGGCCCTGGACCGACTGAACACCGTGCGCAGATCGTGATATTCCTCCGGCACCCCTGTCAAATCACCAGGCTCCTCCTGTGAAGAAGAGACAGAGGAAACAGGAGGGATAGCAGACATTAAACATTTCACATGACAAGAGACGTTCCAGGAGAGGATAGAATTACTAGACCAATTAATGGAAGGATTATGACAAACTAGCCAGGGATGGCCCAAAACAACAGGTGTAAAAGGTGAACGAAAAATTAAAAAAGAAATGGTTTCACTATGATTACCAGAAACAGTGAGGGTTAAAGGTAGCGTCTCACGCTGAATCCTGGGGAGAGGACTACCATCCAGGGCGAACAAGGCCGTGGGCTCCTTTGACTGTCTGAGAGGAATGTCATGTTCCCGAGCCCAGGTCTCGTCCATAAAACAGCCCTCCGCCCCAGAGTCTATTAAGGCACTGCAGGAAGCTGACGAACCGGTCCAGCGTAGATGGACCGACAAGGTAGTGCAGGATCTTGAAGGAGAGACAGGAGTAGTAGCGCTCACCAGTAGCCCTCCGCTTACTGACGAGCTCTGGCCTTTTACTGGACATGAAGTGACAAAATGACCAGCGGAACCGCAATAGAGACAGAGGCGGTTGGTGATTCTCCGTTCCCTCTCCTTAGTCGAGATGCGGATACCTCCCAGCTGCATGGGCTCAGCACCCGAGCCGGCAGAGGAAGATGGTAGTGATGCGGAGAGGGGGGCGACGGAGAGCGCGAGCTCCTTTCCACGAGCTCGGTGACGAAGATCAACCAGTCGCTCAATGCGAATAGCGAGTTCAATCAAGGAATCCACGCTGGAAGGAACCTCCCGGGAGAGAATCTCATCCTTTACCTCTGCGCGGAGACCCTCCAGAAGACGAGCGAGCAAGGCCGGCTCGTTCCAGCCACTGGAGACAGCAAGAGTGCGAAACTCAATAGAGTAGTCTGTTATGGATCGATTGCCTTGACATAGGGAAGACAGGGCCCTGGAAGCCTCCTCCCCAAAAACAGATCGATCAAAAACCCGTATCATCTCCTCCTTAAAGTCCTGATACTGGTTAGTACACTCAGCCCTTGCCGCCCAGATTGCCGTGCCCCACTCACGAGCCCGTCCAATAAGGAGAGATATGACGTAGGCGACACGAGCAGTGCTCCTGGAGTAAGTGTTGGGCTGGAGAGAAAACACAATATCACACTGGGTGAGGAACGAGCGGCATTCAGTGGGCTCCCCAGAGTAACACGGCGGGTTATTGATTCTGGGCTCCGGAGATTCGAAAGCCCTGGAAGTGGCCGGTGGATCGAGGCGGAGATGGTGAACCTGTTCTGTGAGGTTGGAGACTTGGGTGGCCAGGGTCTCAACGGCATGTCGAGCAGCAGACACTTCCTGCTCGTGTCTGCCTAGCATCGCTCCCTGGATCCCGACGGCTGAGTGGAGAGGATCCGAAGTCGCTGGGTCCATTCTTGGTCGGATTCTTCTGTTACGGTGCGTGAATGAGGACCCAAAAGCGAATTAACTTAAACAGAGCTTCTTTAATTACTAAACATAGGTAGGCTCAGACGGACCGGCAGATTCCGACAGGACAAGACAAGGTTACAGCAAACATGACGACAGTCTGGTTCAGGCATGAAACACAACAAACAAGAATCCGACAAGGACAGGAACAAAAACAGAGAGAGATATAGGGGACTAATCAGAGGGAAAAGGGGAACAGGTGGGAGAAGGGGTGACAAGGTAGTCAAGAGGAGACAAGGAACAGCTGGGGGAAAGCGGGGGAGAAAAGGTAACCTAACAACGACCAGCAGAGGGAGACAGGGTGAAGGGAAAGGACAGAGACAAGACACAACATGACAGTACATGACAGCGAGAATTAAAGAAAGAGAGAGCGATAATTAAAGAAAGAGAGAGAGAGAATTAAAGAAAGAGAGAGAGAGAGAATTAAAGAAAGAGAGAGAGAGAGTTAAAGAAAGAGAGAGAATTAAAGAAAGAGAGAGAGAGAGAGAGAGAGAGAGAGATGACTGTGATTATGATTGATCCCCTCTTTACACCTCTATTGTGTTAACAGCTGCTGTAGAGAGAGGTGATCATGAGGCAGTAGTCATTATGTAATCAGTGTGTGTGTGTGTGTGTGTGTGTGTGTGTGTGTGTGTGTGTGTGTGTGTGTGTGTGTGTGTGTGTGTGTGTTTGTTCAGTATGCATATTCTGACTTCCTACCTCTGAGAATTTGGGCAATTATAGCCAATTAGCGTAGGGTCCTCTGGCTGAACTGAGCTCCCAATGCTAGTGCCTGACTGAAATAGTAAAAATGATAGAGTGATGCAACGCCAGGTGAATGTTGATCAGAGTGAGATCTGTATGACAGGACACCTCAGTACATCAGTAAAGCCTATGACTAGACTACACTACACAGGACGTACAGTACTGTAGCATACACTGTAGGACATACTGTAGCATATACTGTAGGACATACTGTAGTATATACTGTAGGACATACTGTAGGATGTACAGTATTGTAGCATATACTGTAGTTTATACTGTAGCATATACTGTAGGACATACTGTAGGACGTACAGTACTGTAGCATATACTGTAGGACATACTGTAGCATATACTGTAGGACATACTGTAGTATATACTGTAGGACATACTGTAGGATGTACAGTACTGTAGCATATACTGTAGTTTATACTGTAGCATATACTGTAGGACATACTGTAACATATACTGTAGGACATACTGTAGCATATACTGTAGGACATACTGTAGGACGTACAGTACTGTAGCATACACTGTAGGACATACTGTAGCATATACTGTAGGACATACTGTAGTATATAATGTAGGACATACTGTAGCATATACTGTAGGACATACTGTAGCATACACTGTAGGACATACTGTAGCATATACTGTAGGCGATACTGTAGCATATACTGTAGGACATACTGTAGCATATACTGTAGAACATACTGTAGCATACACTGTAGGACATACTGTAGCATATACTGTAGGACATACTGTAGCATATACTGTAGGACATACTGTAGCATATACTGTAGGACATACTGTAGGATGTACAGTACTGTAGCATACACTGTAGGACATACTGTAGGACATACTGTAGCATATACTGTAGGACATACTGTAGGACGTACAGTACTGTAGCATACACTGTAGGACATACTGTAGTATATACTGTAGGACATACTGTAGCATATACTGTAGGACATACTGTAGGACGTACAGTACTGTAGCATACACTGTAGGACATACTGTACTTTACATTTAATGTAGGACATGCTGTAGGATATACTGTAGGACTTACTGTACTGTAGCATGTACAGTATTGCAGATATACTGTAGGACATACTGTTGAACTTACTGTAGCATGTACTGTAGGATATACTGTATTGTAGATATACTGTAGGATATTTATTTCTGTATTTATTTTTTCACCTTTATTTAACCAGGTAGGCAAGTTGAGAACAAGTTCTCATTTACAACTGCGACCTGGCCAAGATAAAGCAAAGCAGTTCGACACATATAACAACACAGAGTCACACATGGAGTAAAACAAACATACAGTCAATAACACAGTAGAAAAATAAGTCTTATACAATGTGAACAAATGAGGTGAGATAAGGGAGGTAAAGGCAATAAATAGGCCATGGTGGAGAAGTAAATACAATATAGCAATTAGACACTGGAATGGTAGATCTGACAGTAGATGAGTGTGCAAAGTAGAAATACTGGGGTGCAAAGGAGCAAAATAAATAAATAAATACAGTAGGGAAAGAGGTAGTTGTTTGGGCTAAATTATAGGTGGGCTATGTACAGGTGCAATGATCTGTGAGCTGCTCTGACAGCTGGTGCTTAAAGCTAGTGAGGGAGATAAGTGTTTCCAGTTTCAGAGATTTTTGTAGTTCTTTCCAGTCATTGGCAGCAGAGAACTGGAAGGAGAGGCGGCCAAAGGAAGAATTGGTTTTGGGGGTGACCAGAGAGATATACCTGCTGGAACGTGTGCTACGGGTGGGTGCAGCTATGGTGACCAGCGAGCAGAGATAAGGCGGGACTTTACCTAGCAGGGTCTTGTAGATGACCTGGAGCCAGTGGGTTTGGCGACGAGTATGAAGTGAGGGCCAGCCAACGAGAGCGTACAGGTCGCAGTGGTGGTTAGTATATGGGGCTTTGGTGACAAAACGGATGGCACTGTGATCGACAGCATCCAATTTGTTGAGTAAGGTGTTGGAGGCTATTTTGTAAATGCCGAAGTCAAGGATCGGTAGGATAGTCAGTTTTACGAGGGTATGTTTGGCAGCATGAGTGAAGAATGCTTTGTTGCGAAATAGGAAGCCAATTCTAGATTTAACTTTGGATTCGAGATGTTTTATGTGAGTCTGGAAGGAGAGTTTACAGTCTAACCAGACACCTAGGTATTTTTATTTAATTTATTTATTTATTTTTATTTCACCTTTATTTAACCAAGTAGGCAAGTTGAGAACAAGTTCTCATTTACAATTGCGACCTGGTCAAGATAAATCAATTTGTAGTTGTCCACATATTCTAAGTCAAAACCGTCCAGAGTAGTGATGCTGGACGTGCGGGCAGGTGCAGGCAGTGATCGGTTGAATAGCATGCATTTAGTTTTACTTGTATTTAAGAGCAGATGGAGGCCACGGAAGGAGAGTTGGCATTGAAGCTCATCTGGAGGGTTGTAAACACAGTGTCCAAAGAAGGGCCAGACGTATACAGAATGGTGTCGTCTGCGTAGAGGTGGATCAGACTCACCAGCAGAATCGGCCCAAGAATTGAACCCCGTGGCACCCCCATAGAGACTGCCAGAGACCCGGATAACAGGCCCTCAGGTTTGACACACTGAACTCTATCAGAGAAGTAGTTGGTGAACCAGGCGAGGCAATCATTTGAGAAACCAATTTACTGTATGGCATACTGTACTTTACATATAATATAGGACATACTGAAGGATATACTGTAGGACAGAAAGTATTCAAACCCCTTGACTTGTTCAAAATAAATTGTGTTACAGCCTGAATTCAAAATGGATAAAACAAGTTTTTTTAAATACTCACCTGTCTACACACAATCCCCATAATGATAAAGTGAAAACATGTTTTTAGATTTTTTTGTGAATTTATTGAAAATTAAATACATAAATATCTCGAATAAAATCACATTTTATTTATTTTCACATGAGGCAAATACAACAGGTATTATATATGGAACAGGTTTTCCTCTAGGATGTTGCCTGTGCTTAGCTCCATTCCATGTATTTTTTATCCTGAAAAACTCCCCAGTCCTTAACAATTACAAGCACACTCATAACATGATGCAGCCACCACTATGCTTGAAAATAGGGAGAGTGGTACTCAGTAATGTGTTGTATTGGATTTGCCCCTTATATAACACGTTGTAATCAGGACAAAAAGTGAATTGCTTTGCCAGATGTTTTGGAGTATTACTTTAGTACCTTGTTGCAAACAGGATGCATGTTTTGAAATATTTTTTATTCTTTACAGGCTTCCTTCTTTTCACCATGTCAATCAGGTTAGTATTGTTGATCCATCTTCAGTTTTCTCCTATCACAGCCATTACACTCTGTAACTGTTTTAAAGTCACCATTGGCCTCATGATGAAATCCCTGAGCGGTGTCCTTCCTCTCCGGCAACTGAGTTAGATAGGATGCCTGTATCTTTGTAGTGACTAGGTGTATTGATACATCCAAAGTATAATTAATAACTTTGCCATGCTCAAATGGATATTCAATGTCAGGCACCTACCAATAGGTGCCCTTCTTTGCGAGGTATTGGAAAACCTCCCTGGTCTTTGTGGTTTAATCTGTGTTTGAAATTCACTGCTCGACTGAGGGACCTTACATATGTGTGGGGTACAGGGTAATTATCCCAAAATCATGTTAAACACTATTATTACACACAGAGTGAGTCCATGCAACAATTATTACTTGTTAAGCAAATGTTTACTCCTGAAAATATGTAGGCTTGCCATAATAAAGGGGTTGAATACTTATTGACTCAAGACATTATAGCTTTTCATTTTTAATACATTTGTAAAACTGTAAGAAAAAAAATCCACTTTGATATTATGGTATTGTATGTAGGCCAATAATGTAGATTGTACTGTAGGACACACTCTAGGACATACTGTAGATATACTGAAGGACATACTGTAGGACATACTGTAGTACATACTCTAGCATATACTGTAGATATACTATAGATATACTGTAGGACATACTGTAGATATACTGTATGACATACTGTAGCTATACTGTAGAACATGCTCTTGCATATAATGTAGGACATACTGTAGCATATACTGTAGGGCATACTATAGATATACTGTAGGACATACTGTAGATATACTGTAGGACATACTATAGTATATACTGTAGGACATATTGTAGATTTACTGTAGGACATACTGTAGATATACTGTAGGACATACTGTAGGACATACTCTAGCATATACTTGTGGACATACTGTAGATATACTGTAGGACATACTGTAGATATACTGTAGGACATACTGTAGATATACTGTAGGACATACTATAGCATATACTGTAGGACATACTGTATATATACTGTAGGACATACTGTAGGACATACAGTAGATATACTATAGGACATACTGTAGATATACTGTAGGACATACTGTAGGACATACAGTAGATATACTGTAGGACATACAGTAGATATACTATAGGACATACTGTAGATATACTGTAGGACATACTCTAGATATACTGTAGGACATACTGTAGGACATACTTCACCAGCAGCATACCACTGCTAGCTTGCTTCTGAAGCTAAGCAGGGTTGGTCCTGGTCAGTCCCTGGATGGGAGACCAGATGCTGCTGGAAGTGGTGTTGGAGGGCCAGTAGGAGGCACTCTTTCCTCTGGTCTAAAAACTATCCCAATGCCCCAGGGCAGTGAATGGGGACACTGCCCTGTGTAGGGTGCCATCTTTTGGATGGGAAGTCCTGACTCTCTGAGTTCATTAAAGATCACATGGCAATTATTGTAAGAGTAGGGATGCTAACCCTGGTGTCCTGGTTATATTCCCAAACTGGCCCTCAAACCATCATGGTCACCAAATAATCCCCAGTTTATAATTGGCTCATTCCTCTCCCCAGTAACTATTCCCCAGGTTGTTGCTGTAAATGAGAATGTGTTCTCAGTCAATTTACCTGGTAAATAGTGTAGGACATACTGTTTTTATTAGCCTATTGTGCTGTAGCCTTTAGTAACCCACTTGCAGCTTTTGGCATCTTCTCATGACCCTCTGAACAAAGGAACAAATGAGTCACGGTCCAAAGGCACTCATTCTCCGTCCACCAGTGGATCTCCTCCAGGCCTGTAGCTTCCATCAGGGTATTTACAGAGGACATTTGGGGAAATAATAAATCATAAATAAAGTTCAACTTCCATTGTTGAAGCGTTGCTGTACCATTTTGTAGTCTGTTTTAATACCTTTCTGAAGCTGCGAGTGAGAACCAATTACATTTCATCACTCTGTCTCTCTGTTGAGTGAGAACCAATTACATTTCATCACTCTGTCTCTCTGTCGAGTGAGAACCAATTACATTTCATCACTCTGTCTCTCTGTCGAGTGAGAACCAATTACATTTCATGACTCTGTCTCTCTGTCGAGTGAGAACCAATTACATTTCATCACTCTTGTCTCTCTGTCGAGTGAGAACCAATTACATTTCATCACTCTGTCTCTCTGTCGAGTGAGAACCAATTACATTTCATCACTCTGTCTCTCTGTCGAGTGAGAACCAATTACATTTCATCACTCTGTGATGCGTACTCTCTCTCTCTCTCTCTCTGTCTCTCTGTCTCTCTCTCTGTCGAGTGAGAACCAATTACATTTCATCACTCTGTGATGCGTACTCTCTCTCTCTCTCTCTCTGTCTCTCTCTCTCTCTGTCTCTCTCTCTGTCGAGTGAGAACCAATTACATTTCAACACTCTGTGATGCGTATTCTCTCTCTCTCTCTCTCTCTGTCTCTCTCTCTCTCTGTCTCTCTCTCTCTCTGTCTCTCTGTCTCTCTCTCTGTCGAGTGAGAACCAATTACATTTCATCACTCTGTGATGCGTACTCTCTCTCTCTCTCTCTCTCTCTCTCTGTCTCTCTCTCTGTCGAGTGAGAACCAATTACATTTCATCACTCTGTGATGCATACTCTCTCTCTCTCTCTCTCTCTCTGTCTCTCTCTCTCTCTCTGTCTCTCTGTCTCTCTCTCTGTCGAGTGAGAACCAATTACATTTCATCACTCTGTGATGCGTACTCTCTCTCTCTCTCTCTCTGTCTCTCTGTCTCTCTCTCTGTCTCTCTCTCTCTCTGTCTTTCTCCTCCCCCTCCCCTCCCCTCCTTTATTTTCCTCTCCCCTCCCCTTCCCTCCTTTCAACCCTCCATTCTCCCCTGTGGAGACAGTGGAGGTCACAGTTCTCTAGCCTCTCTGGACAGTGTGTGTGTACGCTGTGTATATCCATGCATATGTCTGGAAATGTGTATGTATGCACAAGTGTGTTTGTGTGTTTGCAGGACTTTGATCCCCTCTCCTCCCTTTGCTCTGACCACTCAGGGGGATAGCAGAAGCTTTATCTGAAGAGTATTATTGCAGTAAATGAGATGTCATGGTCAGCTCACCATGAAGCCAGTCTGACCTTCCTTTGACTCACATCTCTCCTGTCTGAAGGTGTGTCATTGAGGCAGAAGCGGAGGGAGAGAGGGTGGGATGGAGGGAGGGGGTGAGCGAGAGGGAGGGAAGGAGGGAGGGAGAGTGAGTGAAAGAAAGGGATGAGATAGGGAGGGAGCAGAAGGAAAAGAGACAGAGAGAGAGAGAGAGTGGGAGTGAGAGAGGGAGTGAGAGAGGGAGAGAGAGAGGGAGTGAGAGAGGGAGTGAGAGAGGGAGAGAGAGACAGAAAGGAGGCAGGGATGGAAGGAGTTATAGACCATAAGGAAGAGAAAGGGAGGCAGTGCGGTAGAGAAGAGTGAGCAGAGTGATCTTGGTTTGTGGCAGACTGAGTCTGTTCAGATACTGAGTTTCAGTGTGTGTGACAGAGAGGATCCCAGTTTGTCTACAGTTGAGTTTGAGATGAGATGAGATGGACTGAGTGTTCGAGTGTGTTCATGTGTGTGTGTTTGTGTCTAGCTCCACATCAGTCAGAGTGCTAACTGCTGATAGAATGATGGAGAAAAGTAGCTTCACATCAGTCAGAGTGCTGTCTGCTGATAGAATGATGGAGAAAAGTAGCTTCACGCTGTCTGCTGATAGAATGATGGAGAAAAGTAGCTTCACAGCAGTCAGAGTGCTGTCTGCTGATAGAATGATGGAGAATAGTAGCTTCACGCTGTCTGCTGATAGAATGATGGAGAAAAGTAGCTTCACGCTGTCTGCTGATAGAATGATGGAGAATAGTAGCTTCACGCTGTCTGCTGATAGAATGATGGAGAAAAGTAGCTTCACGCTGTCTGCTGATAGAATGATGGAGAATAGTAGCTTCACGCTGTCTGCTGATAGAATGATGGAGAATAGTAGCTTCACGCTGTCTGCTGATAGAATGATGGAGAATAGTAGCTTCACGCTGTCTGCTGATAGAATGATGGAGAATAGTAGCTTCACGCTGTCTGCTGATAGAATGATGGAGAATAGTAGCTTCACGCTGTCTGCTGATAGAATGATGGAGAAAAGTAGCTTCACGCTGTCTGCTGATAGAATGATGGAGAATAGTAGCTTCACGCTGTCTGCTGATAGAATGATGGAGAATAGTAGCTTCACGCTGTCTGCTGATAGAATGATGGAGAAAAGTAGCTTCACGCTGTCTGCTGATAGAATGATGGAGAAAAGTAGCTTCACGCTGTCTGCTGATAGAATGATGGAGAATTGTAGCTTCACGCTGTCTGCTGATAGAATGATGGAGAATAGTAGCTTCACGCTGTCTGCTGATAGAATGATGGAGAATAGTAGCTTCACGCTGTCTGCTGATAGAATGATGGAGAATAGTAGCTTCACGCTGTCTGCTGATAGAATGATGGAGAATTGTAGCTTCACGCTGTCTGCTGATAGAATGATGGAGAATAGTAGCTTCACGCTGTCTGCTGATATAATGATGGAGAATAGTAGCTTCACGCTGTCTGCTGATAGAATGATGGAGAATAGTAGCTTCACGCTGTCTGCTGATAGAATGATGGAGAATAGTAGCTTCACGCTGTCTGCTGATAGAATTATGGAGAATAGTAGCTTCACGCTGTCTGCTGATAGAATGATGGAGAATAGTAGCTTCACGCTGTCTGCTGATAGAATGCCCATTCATGAATTCCCATCTGTGTTTAGAAGTGCAACTGAAGCACAAAATTAGTCTGATGCCGAGCAGAAATTACAATGAGAAGCTTTTTAGATCTGCGTTTACAAAACACAGCAAGATATTTATTTTGCATTTGATCTTTCTATGGGATTGAGGTCAGGGCATAGTGATGGCCACTCCAGTACCTTGACGTTTTTTTGTCCTTAAGCCATTTTACCACAACTTTGGAAGTATGCTTGGGGTCATTGTCCATTTGGAAGACCCATTTGCGACCAAGCTTTAACTTCCTGACTGATGTCTTGAGATGTTGCTTCAATATATCCACATAATTTTCCTACCTCATGATGCCATCTATTTTGTGAAGTGCATCAGTCCCTCATGCAGCAAATCACCCCCACAACATGATGATGCCACCCCGTGCTTCATGGTTGGGATGGTGCTCCTAGACTTGCAAGCCTCCCTCTTTTTACTCCAAACGTAATGATGATCATTATGGCCAAACAGTTCTATTTTTGTTTCATCAGACCAGAGGACATTTCTCTAAAGAGTACGATATTTGTCCCCATGTGCAGTTGCAAACCGTACTCTATGCTTTTTAATGTTAGTTTTGAAGCGGTGGCTTCTTCCTTGCTGAGTGGCCTTTCAGGTTATGTCGATATAGGACTCATTTTACTGTGGATATAGATACTTTTGTACCGGTTTCCTCCAGCATCTTCACAAGGTCCTTTGCTGTTGTTCTGGGATTGATTTGCACTTTTCGCACCAAAGTTAATCTCCTGAGTGGTATGACGGCTGCGTGGTCCCATGGTGTTTATACTTGCCTACTATTGTTTGTACAGATGAACGTGGTACCTTCAGGCATTTGGAAATTGCTCCCAAGGATGAAGCAGACTTGTGGAGGTCTACATTTTTTTCTGAGGTCTTGGCTGATTTATTTAGATTTTCCCATGATGTCAAGGAAAGAGGCACTGAGTTTGAAGGTAGGCCTTGAAATACATCCACAGGTACACCACCGATTGACTCAAATTATGTCAATTAGCCCATCAGAAGCTTCTAAAGCCATGACATAATTTTCTGGAATTTTCCAAGCTGTTTAAAGGCACAGTCAACTTAGTGTATGTAAACTTCTGACCCACTGGTATTGTGATACAGTGAATTATAAGTGAAATAATCTGTCTGTAAACAATTGTTGGAAAAATTACTTGTGTCATGCACAAAGTAGATGTCCTAACCGACTTGCCAAAACTATAGTTTGTGAACAAGAAATTTGTGGAGTGGTTGAAAAACGAGTTCTAATGACTCCCACCTAAGTGTATGTAAACTTCCCACTTCAACTGTATATAGATATATTTATATTCCGGACTCTGGCATTGCTTGTTCTGATATTTCTTAATGTCGTTCTTTTTGCTTTTTGTATTATGTGCGTATTGTTTTGTTTTGCTAGGCATTATTATTGCACTGTTGGAGCTAAAAACACAAGCATTTCTCTGCACCTGCGATAACATCTGCAAACCTGTGTACGTAGACAATAAACTTTGATTTGATTTGATTTTGAAGAAGGAGAGAAGGGTGGCAGAGAGAGGTTGAACGAAAAGAGGAAAGGGAGCATACAATGGAGGGAGGGTGAAGTAGGTGAAGGACAGAATAAAGAAGGAAGAGAGATAGAGGTAGAGAAAGAAAGGCAGAGACAGGGAAGGGGCTGTTGCTAGGGACAACAGTACAATAATGAACCGAAGCCTCCCTGCTACACATTCCCTGCTTTATTTTCCTATTTTCCTTCTCTGATTCTATCTCTTTGTCCTTCCCTGCTCCCACTTTCTTCCCTCACTTTCTCAATTCCCTCCTGCCAACCATTTCTTTTGAACACATCCCTCTCCTCTCCCCAGTCCTTATTGCGTGTCGTATTGCTCCCTCTTCCCCATCTCTGCCTCTCTCCCTTGTTCCCACCCACTCTCAAGCATCTATCCCCCGGCTATTCCCCCTTTCTTCCCTCTGTTCATCAGAGAACCCCAGCTGACGGAAAACCATAACACCCTCCCTCCTTCTCTTGCCCTCTCTTTCCAACTCCATCCTTCCCTCTTTTCCCTCCTTCTCCCTCTCTCTCACTCTCTCCCTCCCTCACCCTCTCTCTTGCTCTCTCGCTCTCTCACTCCCTCTCCCTCTCTCTTTCTCTCTGCTCCCACATGCCTAGGGTTTTTATTTCTGTCAGATTACGGCATCTAGCAGCAAGCTAGAGGAGATTTCCCCTGGCACCTCCCATCCACCGCTCTCTCTCTCCTCTTCTCTCCCATCCACCGCTCTCTCTCTCCTCTTCTCTCCCATCCACCGCTCTCTCTCTCCTCTCCTCTTCTCTCCCATCCACCGCTCTCTCTCTCTTCTCTCCCATCCACCGCTCTCTCTCTCCTCTTCTCTCCCATCCACCGCTCTCTCTCTCTCTCCTCTTCTCTCCCATCCACTGCTCTCTCTCTCCTCTCCTCTTCTCTCCGATCCACCGCTCTCTTTCTCCTCTCTTCTCCTCTTCTCTCCCATCCACCGCTCTCTCTCTCCTCTCTTCTCCTCTTCTCTCCCATCCACCGCTCTCTCTCCCCTCTCTTCTCCTCTTCTCTCCCATCCACCGCTCTCTCTCTCTCCTCTCTTCTCCTCTTCTCTCCCATCCACCTCTCTCTCTCCCCTCTCCTCTTCTCTTCCATCCACCACTCTCTTTCCTCTCCTGTCCTCTTCTCTCCCTTCCACTGCTCTCTCTCTCCTCTTCTCTCCCATCCACCGCTCTCCTCTCCCATCCACCGCTCTCTCTCTCCTCTCCTTTTCTCTCCCATTCACCACTCTTTCTCTCCTCTCCTCTTCTCTCCCATCCACCTTTCATCCACCTTTCATCCACCACGCTCTCTCTCCTCTCCCATCCACATTTCTCTCTCTCTCCTCTCCTCTTCTCTCCCATCTACCGCTTTCTCTCTCCTCTCCTTTTCTCTCCCATCTACCGCTCTCTCTCCTCTCCTTTTCTCTCCCATCTACCGCTTTCTCTCTCCTCTCACATCTACCGCTCTCTCTCTCCTCTCCTTTTCTCTCCCATCTACCGCTCTCTCTCTCCTCTCCTTTTCTCTCCCATCCACCGCTCTCTCTCCTCTCCTCTTCTCTCCCATCTACCGCTTTCTCTCTCCTCTCCTTTTCTCTCCCATCTACCGCTCTCTCTCCTCTCCTTTTCTCTCCCATCTACCGCTTTCTCTCTCCTCTCACATCTACCGCTCTCTCTCTCCTCTCCTTTTCTCTCCCATCTACCGCTCTCTCTCTCCTCTCCTTTTCTCTCCCATCCACCACTCTCTCTCTCCTCTTCCTCTTCTCTCTCATCCACCACTCTCTCTCTCCTCACCTCTTCTCTCCCATCCACCCCTCTCTCTCCTCTTCATTCCTTTCCACCTCACTATCTCTTTCCACTATCATTCCATCTCTCCTCACCTCTCCACCTCCATCCCTCTTTGACTTATCCAGAGTCCATGCTGCATGCATGTGAATGCTGTTTGGCCAATCACAACACTGTTTTAATAGCTTGTCTGATCTGTCCCTCTCCATTTGTATTTTTGCAGCTCGTGGTCCTACATCCCAGTGGGTTCTATGCTGTGAGTCTCTACAGCAGTACTGAATCCCAGTAGTCTGGACCACAACCACAAACAACCAGTGACGGCTGTAGGACCACTCCACTAGACCGAAACTCAACCACAGACCGTTAGAGGACTTCTCCCTGTTCCACTACCTCACTTACCAAAACCACTGTGGCACGGGAGGAAGAGGAGGAAGATAGAAGATCATGCCCAGAAGGAGAGTAAATCATCAGTGAAGAGAAGAGGTCATGCTCCTGGATTAAGAAGACAGACAGACAGCAGACCAAGAGACAGACAGGCAGATCAGGTAAAGGCAAACTGAGCAAACTGTCTTGTTCCTGTTTGTAACGTTATGTTCTAAAGGCTCCGACTCAGGAACAGCTGTGCAGTGTTAGTTAAGCATCGTTGGATGTTCTCTTCTGTCAGGGTTTGTCAGGGCCCTATTCATTAGGGCACACGGTAAAAAACAAAGACGAGCGTTTCTTATTGGACAAGTTCAGATAGTCCCTCCCTGTTTGTCTGTTTTCTTGCCACTTGGTGCCTAATGTATATGACCCAGATATTTGTAAACCAGTGGGAAACAGTGGCCCTTACATTACCCTAGGGGGTAATTGGGGTTAGGGGTACGGTTCGCCGTGGGGTCAAGGGGTCAAGTTTTCTTTGTCTGGGCTTCACATTAGCTGCCATGTCCTTAACCAGGCGGTAAGGGAGTTTCTGATTGACCTAAGGTGGCCTAAGGGTCTGGGCCTAAGGGTCTGGGCCTAAGGGTCTGGGCCAAGGCAGGTCACGTTACAGTGCCAACCTCAATGACGTTACTATATTGAGTCCAGCTCTCTTTTTATCACTGGCACACTTCTGGCTCTAGACTCAAGCATTTAGCTCCCTTTTTGAGGAATTGTGTGTGTGTGTGTTTGTGTGTGTGTGTGTGCGTGGGTGTGTGCGTGTGCGTGTGTGGCTGGTTTGCCCACTTCCTCGTGCCTGTCATTTCACTTTCGAGAGAAAGGCCAACCCACACTGTTCCACCTTCCTAGTCCTTCTGAGATTGGTAAAATTGATGTTCAGTTGGTGGGCCTAGAGGGAAGTCAGATTGATTTTTAGTTGGTGGGGCTAGAGGGAAGTCAGATTGATGTTTAGTTGGTGGGCCTAGAGGGAAGTCAGATTGATGTTTAGTTGGTGGGGCTAGAGGGAAGTCAGATTGATGTTTAGTTGGTGGGCCTAGAGGGAAGTGAGATTGATGTTTAGTTGGTGGGGCTAGAGGGAAGTCAGATTGATGTTTAGTTGGTGGGCCTAGAGGGAAGTCAGATTGATGTTTAGTTGGTGGGGCTAGAGGGAAGTCAGATTTATGTTTAGTTGGTGGGCCTAGAGGGAAGTCAGATTGATGTTTAGTTGGTGGGGCTAGAGGGAAGTCAGATTGATGTTTAGTTGGTGGGCCTAGAGGGAAGTCAGATTGATGTTTAGTTGGTGGGGCTAGAGGGAAGTCAGATTGATGTTTAGTTGGTGGGGCTAGAGGGAAGTCAGATTGATGTTTAGTTGGTGGGGCTAGAGGGAAGTCAGATTGATGTTTAGTTGGTGGGCCTAGAGGGAAGTCAGACTGATGTTTAGTTGGTGGGGCTAGAGGGAAGTCAGACTGATGTTTAGTTGGTGGGCCTAGAGGGAAGTCAGATTGATGTTTAGTTGGTGGGGCTAGAGGGAAGTCAGACTGATGTTTAATTGGTGGGGCTAGAGGGAAGTCAGATTGATGTTTAGTTGGTGGGGCTAGAGGGAAGTTAGATGTTTAGGGGGCTAGAGGGATGTCAGATTGATGTTTAGTTGGTGGGGCTAGAGGGAAGTCAGATTGATGTTTAGTTGGTGGGGCTAGAGGGAAGTCTGATGTTTAGGGGGCTAGAGGGAAATCAGATTGGTCTGATTCATGTTTAGTTGGTGTGGCTAGAGGGAAGTCTGATGTTTAGGGGGCTAGAGGGAAATCAGATTGGTCAGATTCATGTTTAGTTGGTGGGCCTAGAGGGAAGTCAGATTGATGTTTATTTGGTGGGGCTAGAGGGAAGTTAGATTGGTCAGATTCATGTTTAGTTGTTGTGGCTAGAGGGAAGTCTGATGTTTAGGGGGCTAGAGGGAAATCAGATTGGTCAGATTCATGTTTAGTTGGTGTGGCTAGAGGGAAGTCTGATGTTTAGGGGGCTAGAGGGAAATCAGATTGGTCAGATTCATGTTTAGTTGGTGTGGCTAGAGGGAAGTCTAATGTTTAGGGGGCTAGAGGGAAATCAGATTGGTCTGATTCATGTTTAGTTGGTGTGGCTAGAGGGAAGTCAGATTGATGTTTAGTTGGTGGGGCTAGAGGGAAGTCAGATTGATGTTTAGTTGGTGGGGATAGAGGGAAGTCAGATTGATGTTTAGTTGGTGGGGCTAGAGGGAAGTCAGACTGATGTTTAGTTGGTGGGCCTAGAGGGAAGTCTGATGTTTAGTTGGTGGGGCTAGAGGGAAGTCAGATTGATGTTTAGTTGGTGGGCCTAGAGGGAAGTCAGATTGATGTTTAGTTGGTGGGGCTAGAGGGAAGTCAGATTGATGTTTAGTTGATGGGGCTAGAGGGAAGTCTGATGTTTAGTTGGTGGGGCTAGAGGGAAGTCAGATTGATGTTTAGTTGGTGGGGCTAGAGGGAAGTCAGATTGATGTTTAGTTGGTGGGGCTAGAGGGAAGTCAGATTGATGTTTAGTTGGTGGGCCTAGAGGGAAGTCAGACTGATGTTTAGTTGGTGGGGCTAGAGGGAAGTCAGATTGATGTTTAGTTGGTGGGGCTAGAGGGAAGTCAGATTGATGTTTAGTTGGTGGGGCTAGAGGGAAGTCAGATTGATGTTTAGTTGGTGGGGCTAGAGGGAAGTCAGACTGATGTTTAGTTGGTGGGCCTAGAGGGAAGTCAGATTGATGTTTAGTTGGTGGGGCTAGAGGGAAGTCAGACTGATGTTTAGTTGGTGGGGCTAGAGGGAAGTCAGATTGATGTTTAGTTGGTGGGGCTAGAGGGAAGTCAGACTGATGTTTAATTGGTGGGGCTAGAGGGAAGTCAGATTGATGTTTAGTTGGTGGGGCTAGAGGGAAGTTAGATGTTTAGGGGGCTAGAGGGATGTCAGATTGATGTTTAGTTGGTGGGCCTAGAGGGAAGTCAGATTGATGTTTAGTTGGTGGGGCTAGAGGGAAGTCAGATTTATGTTTAGTTGGTGGGCCTAGAGGGAAGTCAGATTGATGTTTAGTTGGTGGGGCTAGAGGGAAGTCAGATTGATGTTTAGTTGGTGGGCCTAGAGGGAAGTCAGATTGATGTTTAGTTGGTGGGGCTAGAGGGAAGTCAGATTGGTGTTTAGTTGGTGGGGCTAGAGGGAAGTCAGATTGATGTTTAGTTGGTGGGGCTAGAGGGAAGTCAGATTGATGTTTAGTTGGTGGGCCTAGAGGGAAGTCAGACTGATGTTTAGTTGGTGGGGCTAGAGGGAAGTCAGATTGATGTTTAGTTGGTGGGCCTAGAGGGAAGTCAGATTGATGTTTAGTTGGTGGGGCTAGAGGGAAGTCAGATTGATGTTTAGTTGGTGGGGCTAGAGGGAAGTCAGATTGATGTTTAGTTGGTGGGGCTAGAGGGAAGTCAGATTGATGTTTAGTTGGTGGGCCTAGAGGGAAGTCAGACTGATGTTTAGTTGGTGGGGCTAGAGGGAAGTCAGACTGATGTTTAGTTGGTGGGCCTAGAGGGAAGTCAGATTGATGTTTAGTTGGTGGGCCTAGAGGGAAGTCAGATTGATGTTTAGTTGGTGGGGCTAGAGGGAAGTCAGATTGATGTTTAGTTGGTGGGCCTAGAGGGAAGTCAGATTGATGTTTAGTTGGTGGGCCTAGAGGGAAGTCAGACTGATGTTTAGTTGGTGGGGCTAGAGGGAAGTCAGATTGATGTTTAGTTGGTGGGGCTAGAGGGAAGTCAGATTGATGTTTAGTTGTTGGGGCTAGAGGGAAGTCAGACTGATGTTTAGTTGGTGGGCCTAGAGGGAAGTCAGATTGATGTTTAGTTGGTGGGGCTAGAGGGAAGTCAGACTGATGTTTAGTTGGTGGGGCTAGAGGGAAGTCAGATTGATGTTTAGTTGGTGGGGCTAGAGGGAAGTCAGACTGATGTTTAATTGGTGGGGCTAGAGGGAAGTCAGATTGATGTTTAGTTGGTGGGGCTAGAGGGAAGTTAGATGTTTAGGGGGCTAGAGGGATGTCAGATTGATGTTTAGTTGGTGGGGCTAGAGGGAAGTCAGATTGATGTTTAGTTGGTGGGGCTAGAGGGAAGTCTGATGTTTAGGGGGCTAGAGGGAAATCAGATTGGTCTGGTTCATGTTTAGTTGGTGTGGCTAGAGGGAAGTCTGATGTTTAGGGGGCTAGAGGGAAATCAGATTGGTCTGATTCATGTTTAGTTGGTGGGCCTAGAGGGAAGTCAGATTGATGTTTATTTGGTGGGGCTAGAGGGAAGTTAGATTGGTCAGATTCATGTTTAGTTGTTGTGGCTAGAGGGAAGTCTGATGTTTAGGGGGCTAGAGGGAAATCAGATTGGTCAGATTCATGTTTAGTTGGTGTGGCTAGAGGGAAGTCTGATGTTTAGGGGGCTAGAGGGAAATCAGATTGGTCAGATTCATGTTTAGTTGGTGTGGCTAGAGGGAAGTCTAATGTTTAGGGGGCTAGAGGGAAATCAGATTGGTCTGATTCATGTTTAGTTGGTGTGGCTAGAGGGAAGTCAGATTGATGTTTAGTTGGTGGGGCTAGAGGGAAGTCAGATTGATGTTTAGTTGGTGGGGATAGAGGGAAGTCAGATTGATGTTTAGTTGGTGGGGCTAGAGGGAAGTCAGACTGATGTTTAGTTGGTGGGCCTAGAGGGAAGTCTGATGTTTAGTTGGTGGGGCTAGAGGGAAGTCAGATTGATGTTTAGTTGGTGGGCCTAGAGGG
This sequence comes from Oncorhynchus mykiss, assembly GCF_057628025.1. Lineage (NCBI taxonomy): Eukaryota > Metazoa > Chordata > Actinopteri > Salmoniformes > Salmonidae > Oncorhynchus > Oncorhynchus mykiss. The sequence continues at coordinate 61,512,687 of NC_143034.1, forward strand.
AAGTCAGATTGATGTTTAGTTGGTGGGGCTAGAGGGAAGTCAGATTGATGTTTAGTTGATGGGGCTAGAGGGAAGTCTGATGTTTAGTTGGTGGGGCTAGAGGGAAGTCAGATTGATGTTTAGTTGGTGGGGCTAGAGGGAAGTCAGATTGATGTTTAGTTGGTGGGCCTAGAGGGAAGTCAGATTGATGTTTAGTTGGTGGGGCTAGAGGGAAGTCAGATTGATGTTTAGTTGGTGGGCCTAGAGGGAAGTCAGACTGATGTTTAGTTGGTGGGGCTAGAGGGAAGTCAGATTGATGTTTAGTTGGTGGGGCTAGAGGGAAGTCAGATTGATGTTTAGTTGGTGGGGCTAGAGGGAAGTCAGACTGATGTTTAGTTGGTGGGCCTAGAGGGAAGTCAGATTGATGTTTAGTTGGTGGGGCAAGAGGGAAGTCAGACTGATGTTTAGTTGGTGGGGCTAGAGGGAAGTCAGATTGATGTTTAGTTGGTGGGGCTAGAGGGAAGTCAGACTGATGTTTAATTGGTGGGACTAGAGGGAAGTCAGATTGATGTTTAGTTGGTGGGGCTAGAGGGAAGTTAGATGTTTAGGGGGCTAGAGGGATGTCAGATTGATGTTTAGTTGGTGGGGCTAGAGGGAAGTCAGACTGATGTTTAGTTGGTGGGCCTAGAGGGAAGTCAGATTGATGTTTAGTTGGTGGGGCTAGAGGGAAGTCTGATGTTTAGGGGGCTAGAGGGAAATCAGATTGGTCTGATTCATGTTTAGTTGGTGTGGCTAGAGGGAAGTCTGATGTTTAGGGGGCTAGAGGGAAATCAGATTGGTCTGATTCATGTTTAGTTGGTGTGGCTAGAGGGAAATCAGATTGGTCTGATTCATGTTTAGTTGGTGGGCCTAGAGGGAAGTCAGATTGATGTTTAGTTGGTGGGGCTAGAGGGAAGTCAGATTGATGTTTAGTTGGTGGGCCTAGAGGGAAGTCTGATGTTTAGGGGGCTAGAGGGAAGAATGTGAGCAGCGTGACACTCGGTTTAATTTAGTGCTGTTGTACTCAAGGCCACGCAATCTCTCTCTTTATCCACGCTCACACACACACACATAGTTGGGCATATATCCCTGGATCTTTCGTTGTTAACTGCAGTATCCTGCTGTGTTTGACAGTCGGGGCATAGAGAGAGGGGATGAGTAGCAGTCTTTATTCCTCTACAGCCCTGTATTATCCCATCTCTCTTCTCCTCTAATACCTATTCCAATGGCAGTGCTGTCATTATGGGCTGACAGTAGTATAGAAGACAGCTATTATATTCTGTGGTTTCCTGGGTTGTTTCTGCTTCAGTCTCTGGGGTACAATAGGAGGCATGACAAGGACCTTGTGGTTCTGGTGCTCCCTGCTACTGGGGATCACAAGACATCATCTATTAACACTAGAACCCACTAGAGAGTCCCATTTTGCACATTTTTATGTTATTTAACTTTTATTTAACTAGGCAAGTCAGTTAAGAACTAATTCTTATTTACAATGATGGCCTACCCCATCCAAATCCAGACAACGCTGGGCCAAATGTGTGCCGCCCTATGGGACTCACAATCATGGCCAGTTGTGATACAGCCTGGAATTGAACCAGGGTCTGTAGTGATGCCTCTAGCACTGAGATGCAGTGCTTTAGACCGCTGCACCACTCGGGAGCCCCAGACGCATATCAACCCGCTAGGTGCAGCCCAGCACTTGATAAATAGTGCATCAACTATTAGAAAGGATTCAGTACATGAAGAAATATTTGTGGACGTATATCAATAAAACAACAACAACAATAGTTATTTGTTTTGATAGAGTCAAGGATGTGTTTTGTATAATTCTACAAAGTCCTAGAAAAAACGTAGGTCTATAGCTGATGTTAGTTTCCCTTCCAGTAAAACCATTATGTGTAATCCATTTGTAACGCTTGTCGTCTGGGGAAAGAGAGGAGGACCAAAACGCAGCGTGATGATTATCCATTTTAATAGAATACTTTAACAACGAACAAAAAAAACAATAAACCGACAAACTGACCGAAGACGAAACCGTCCCGTAACGTGAACACAGGAAACAGGAACAATCACCCACAACCCAAAACAGGCTACCTAAATATGGTTCTCAATCAGGGACAACGATTGACAGCTGCCTCTGATTGAGAACCATACCAGGCCAAACACAGAAACAGAAAATCATAGACAAACTAACATAGACAACCCACCCAACTCACGCCCTGAACATACTAAAACAAAAGACAAACCAAAGGAACTAAGGTGACACCGTTGGTCAGTTGATTTGTAGATGGGGCAGTAATAGAGTTATAGTGCTGAATAAAGACCAGTTAAAGACCAGCTTCTTCTGACAAGTAGAAGGTAAAAGATCAGATTAATATAAGGTGTACATGTTAAATGATTTGCTGTATTCCTCAACAAAAGCACCAGTGCAGAAACAACTGTAATGAATTGCATTAAATAAAAGCATATTTTAATTGTACGTTTATTATGTTGCTAGTTTTTGCCTCGTAGCCAGAGCAATGCTGCTGTGTGTGTGGTCATGTGCTTAATGCAGGGACAGCACGGATATTCTTGGAAAAAGTGACATTTGCAAATAGAGCTGCACCTCTTGAATTATGAGAGTTATTGTAGAAATATCAGAAAATGCTCTTTATGATACTATATCAAAATATAAATGATTTACCTGCATGTGACTGAAGAAGGATTTTGATAAATGTATGATCTTTTCCCTGCATCTGTAAATTACAAGATCGCGCCCATCTCTTCAGGTACAATTTGACAACTGATAGGCCTAATATTGTCACTCATCAGATTATTGTCAATTTAATATTGTCTATAGGCTAACTCTTATTATGTGTGAAATTAGTTTTGGTGTAGTTTGCTGTGCAGTGTGTAGCGGGTGAGATGAGTCAGGCGCAGGACAGCAGAAATGAGTAATGAAATCAATTTTACTCAATAATATGCTAGGCCTCATTTAAATGAAATCAACCTCTTCACTCATTTAAATTCACTTGTGAAGTAAGGTGCACAATTATTGCCCATTCCTCCATTTGTCATTCATTCAGTGAGGAGAGAGAGAGATGCATTAGGACCTAGCTGAGTAGCAACGTCCTACAGCGTATTGTCTTGGCAGGTTAAGTTTAGGAATAGGTGTGAAAAAACGGTAATAAGGTCATTTCAAAAATCTGACAAATGAGCTGTGTAAAACACTAACATTTAGGAAAAGTCGGGGAAGGAGCAGGCATAGCTTTTTTTTGACAGATTTTTTAAATTTACAAAATCAAAGGCTAGTGACCGTTGGCCTATGGTGGTTCTAGTGTTAATGGATGTGTATTAGTATGGAGGGGTGAGAAGTGGTCTGGGGGGGGGGGGGTTCAGACACTATGTTACAGCTGTACGGCTAGTCAGGCTTACAAAGCACTCATCCCTCACCTTCTATCCCTCTCTTTCTATATCCTCCCTTATTCTCCTTCTCTCTTCTCTCTCTCTAGCTCTCTGTCAGTGTCTGTCTGCACAACTCTGTGATCTGTATGTAATGAGAGTTTTATGTTTTATTTTTTTAAAGAGGATTGGTGAGTGGCCCCGACGGTGCAGACTGAAGCTATGTGTGTGTATTAAACCATACGAGTGACGCCTAGATAACACCCTCCGTAGCCATAGTGTGTGTGTGTGTGTGCGTTTGTTTATCGGGGTGGCGGTAGCCTCAAGGTTAGAGAGGCTGGCTGATAACTGGAATGCTGTAGGTTCCAGCCCCCAGGAGAACCTGCAGGAATATCAGAGAGAGGGAGGCTTACCGGCTTCAATACCCCTGTATACTTAGCAAGGCACTTTACCCATAAGTGCTATCGAATGCCGTTTGGGTCAGTACCCATCTCATTATCTGATGTGTCAAATAAGCTTATTGACCAATCAGGATTTTAATATGACTTCACGTCACATAATAATTGAACACGTACATTCATTGTTTACGTAGTGATTACACTACCACTTGTATTTCATATGTCAGAGTGATTAAGTGGAACATACATTGTGCTATGATGCCTGTGAAGTTTAGTCTGGCTCAGCTACCGCGGCCCCACGAGGCAGACACACTCTTCCCCAAACTCTGGAACTGCTAGTCAGAAAAAAGCTATTGATGGATGCAAACATAGTTCTCCCCCCAAAACACAACCAAAACCAACTGCAAATGCATCCAACAAGTTTGTAGAGTCACAAGCTTGATATAGTCACTGCGTCCAAGAATATGGGGTCCAATAATCATTTGCATTCATTTCTAACGGTAAAACAGATGAAAATATCCTGAAATAAAAAGGGACATTCTGTAGTGTCGCCTCATATAAAACATTTAATCTCAAATCAAAATGCTGGAGTATAGAGACAAATGAAACGTTTTAGCTTCACTGTCCAAATAAATCCGTATGGGAGTGTATAATGCTACATGTGTCCTTGGAGTTCTTTGATATAACAAAAGGTCATTCATTTGTTGTAGTTATTTTTTTTTAGTGTGCTTGCTTCAGCAAGGTTAGGGTGCTGACATATAGCTTTTTGAAACCATTACTTTTTGTCTTCCCCAAAACCTCCCATCCACTTCAATGTTACGTCTTCAACATTCTAAACCTCCCATCCACTTCAATGTTACGTCTTCAACATTCTAAACCTCCCATCCACTTCAATGTTATGTCTTCAACATTCTGAACCTCCCATCCACTTCAATGTTACGTCTTCAACATTCTAAACCTCCCATTCACTTCAATGTTACGTCTTCAACATTCTAAACCTCCCATCCACTTCAATGTTACGTCTTCAACATTCTAAACCTCCCATCCACTTCAATGTTATGTCTTCAACATTCTGAACCTCCCATCCACTTCAATGTTACGTCTTCAACATTCTAAACCTCCCATCCACTTCAATGTTATGTCTTCAACAATCTGAACCTCCCATCCACTTCAATGTTATGTCTTCAACATTCTAAACCTCCCATCCACTTCAATGTTATGTCTTCAACATTCTAAACCTCCCATCCACTTCAATGTTACGTCTTCAACATTCTAAACCTCCCATCCACTTCAATGTTATGTCTTCAACATTCTGAACCTCCCATCCACTTCAATGTTACGTCTTCAACATTCTAAACCTCCCATCCACTTCAATGTTATGTCTTCAACATTCTGAACCTCCCATCCACTTCAATGTTATGTCTTCAACATTCTGAACCTCCCATCCACTTCAATGTTATGTCTTCAACATTCTGAACCTCCCATTCACTTCAATGTTACGTCTTCAACATTCTAAACCTCCCATCCACTTCAATGTTACGTCTTCAACATTCTGAACCTCCCATCCACTTCAATGTTATGTCTTCAACATTCTGAACCTCCCATTCACTTCAATGTTACGTCTTCAACATTCTAAACCTCCCATCCACTTCAATGTTACATCTTCAACATTCTAAACCTCCCATCCACTTCAATGTTACGTCTTCAACATTCTGAACCTCCCATCCACTTCAATGTTACGTCTTCAACATTCTAAACCTCCCATCCACTTCAATGTTATGTCTTCCACATTCTAAACCTCCCATCCACTTCAATGTTACGTCTTCAACATTCTAAACGTCCCATCCACTTCAATGTTACGTCTTCAACATTCTAAACCTGCCATTGTTCAATCAGCTATGACATCACACATTTTAGCTACTGTTAGCATTTCATGTACAGAAAATAATAGAATAGAATAACTATATTTTTCCCTTGAGGGAACTTCATTTTTTGGTAAGAGGTGGCACCTCTCCATCCATCCCTTCAAACATGTCATTATGAATTCTAATGGAATTATTGATTCGATGTTGTCTGTAGAACTGACTCATAGTTAAAACACAGAAACTGGGGTTTATAATGTCAGAAACGTACTCTAGGGGGGTGTATGGATTCAGAGAGGATGGAGTGTTCAGTTATTTAAACACTGTCACAGTCCAATAGTTGCACAGTTACACACCGTGTATCTGATTGTATTGTGTGTTTGTTTGATACCAGCTTGTCTAATTTCTAATTTGCCCATGATTATTAACTGTTTGTTAGTTTTGAATGGGATACCATTTACTCTTTCGTTCTCCTATTCTGTCTCTCTTTCTCCTGTTCTCTCTACTGTTGTAATTCAGTCCAGTTGAGTTTCATGTGAGGCCTGGTTGCTCCATACAGAACATCTGTGAGTATCAGTGATGCTATGAGAGATGAGAGGTAGAGAGATGAGAGATATAGAGAGGTCAGTGACTCCTCTCTCCACTACCAGTCTTTGAGCACGTTAGAGTCACTATCTACTAAACTTTAACCATGTGCAGAAGGAGAAACAGAGGGAGGAAGAGAAGGAGAAGGATAGAGGGAAAATGTGTCTATACAGTGCATTCGGAAAGTATTCAGACCACTTGACTTTTGTTAGGTTACAGCCTTATTCTAAAATGGATTAAATCGTTTTTCCCCCCTCATCAATCTACACACAATACCCCATAATGACAAAGCAAAAACAAGTTTTTACACATTTTTGCAAATGGAAATGAAAAACTGAAATACCACATTTACATAAGTATTCAGTCCCTTTACTCAGTACTTAGTTGAAGCACCTTCGGCAGCGATGACAGTATTATGTCTTCTTGGGTATGACGCTACAAGTTTGGCACACCTGTATGTGGGGTGTTTCTCCCATTTTTGTATTATTCTATATTTGTTATTTATTTGACCTTTATTTAACTATTTAATGACGGCCTACCCCTGCCAATCTTCTCTGCAGATCCTCTCAAGCTCTGTCAGGTTGGATGGGGAGCGTTGCTACACAGCAATTTTCAGGTCTCTCCAGAGATGTTCGATCGGGTTCAAGTCCTGATTTGGGTTGTGCACTAATTTGTTCTAACTCTCTCTCTCTCCCTCTACCTCTCCCCCTCAATCTCTCTCTCTCTCTCTATCTCTCTCTCAATTCAATTCAAGGGTCTCTCTCTCTCTCTCCCTCTACCTCTCCCCCTCAATCTCTCTCACTCTCTATCTCTCTCTCAATTCAATTCAAGGGTCTCTCTCTCGCTCCCCCCCCTCGCTCTCTCTTTCTCTCTCTCTCTCCCTCTGTCCCCCTCCCCCATCTCTCTCTCCCTCTCTCTCTCTCCCTCTCTCTCTCTCTCTCTCTCTCTCTCTCTCTCTGTGTGTGTGTGTGTGCTATATGAATCAGACCTGGGTTCAAATACAATTTCTCTATCTCTCTCTCAATTCAATTCAAGGGTCTCTCTCTCGCTCTACCTCTCCCCCTCAATCTCTCTCTCTCTCTCTATCTCTCTCTCAATTCAATTCAAGGGTCTCTCTCTCTCTCTCCCTCTACCTCTCCCCCTCAATCTCTCTCACTCTCTATCTCTCTCTCAATTCAATTCAAGGGTCTCTCTCTCGCTCCCCCCCCTCGCTCTCTCTTTCTCTCTTTCTCTCCCTCTGTCCCCCTCCCCCATCTCTCTCTCTCTCTCTCTCTCTCTCTCTCTCTCTCCCTCTCTCTCTCTCCCTCTCTCTCTCTCTCTCTCTCTCTCTCTCTCTCTCTCTGTGTGTGTGTGTGCTATATGAATCAGACCTGGGTTCAAATACAATTTCAAATATCTCAATTACTGTCACATATATTTGAAGTAAGTATTCAGATCTCTGTATTTTTAAAAGAGTAATTGAATATTGTCATGTATTTGGAAATGCACTTGAAAAGTGTATACTCAAATATTCAAATGCACTGATTAATTTATACTCCCATGCATTTAACCTAGGTATTTGAAAATAGTATTTCAAATAAGTTTTTGAAAATAATTTCAAATTGTAGGTTACTTCTAGTAAATTATTTTAAAATACTTCCAATAGAAGTAATTGATTCAGGCAACACGATTTAAAAATACTCTAATACACCGAAAATAGTATTTAAATAACAAGTGCTGTAATACACATGTATTTGAACACAGATCTGTCACAATGTAAAGGGTTTGCCGTGGATTTGACAGTAACTTACTGGCAGCTCAGTAAAATTCTGTATTTCATATTACAGTACACATCTTGTAATATAAACACGGTATCAAAGAAAGTACTGTGTAATGACACACAGTACAATAACAGTTACTGTACTACTCTACCACAACCAGAATGAATGAATGAAGCCAATTCGTTGAGGGTAGGGGTTTGTATTTCACAGTATCATACTTTACAGAGGTAAAGTGTTTACACATGACAGCATATGAATGAATATTTGGTGTTTTATATTATCTGCACTTGTAGAGGCCTTAACAAAGGCATCCAGACTGTCAGTGACTACAGGGCCAAACAGACCAAAACGACATGGCAAATCTTGCTGCCACTCCAATCTGTTCCCTATACATTCTAAATGGATGGGGCACTATAACCACATAGTTGCTGAATTGGTACAACATTATCACCATCGGGTGCAACGAATATAGCCTCTTACAAGGCATGCCACAAAATATGTTAATGAGCCAGAAACAACAATACCATGCACCCACTAGTGGTCAAAAGGTTTTTAGCAATTCAAAGATTCGGTATGGTACTGTATTCTCTGGGGTGGAATTACAGTACATTCGAAATACAGCAATTCTTTCCCCGCTGTTAAGAGAATTATGTTCTCAATGTTCACGAGAACTCTTTCCTGTTGTTAGTTTCACTGTGGTCACAAGTTGCCTGTTAACATTTCCTATTTTCCTATGCACAAACATTCTTCATCATTATACAGAGACAGGGTAGAATTCTGTTAGATATAGTCCTATCATTACTTTAAAACGTATACATCATTTAGTCATTATACATAAAATTCATAACACCCGCCCCCCCAAAATTTCCCACAATGCACCATCTTTTACAGTATGTAAATTATGTCACAGTAGCAACACAGGAGTGCTGCAGCTTTCCCTGTCAGACAGTCTCTATCTCTCTCTATCTACCCCTCTCTCTCTCATGCATACATGCACACACACACGCAGAGAGTAAAGGCGGCCTGATATGTCAGGAAGCAGAATAGGGGTATGCAGTGGTTGAATGTACGTGATGGGTGGAGCGAGGGGAATAGTAAAGAGAGGGAGAGAGTAGAGATGGAAGGGTCATGGGGTAAGAGGTGAAATGGTGAGGCGGAGGACTGTGAAAGGGGAGGAGAGGGCAACTTCAAAAGCTGTGAATGAAAAAAAAGAGGGAGAGGGGGATTGAGAACATGGCTCAGGCAAACAGGATAAAAAGGTTGAATTATCCTAGAGAGAGAGAGAAAGGGAAATAGTGAGACAGACAGAGAGAGAGAGAAAGGGAAATAGTGAGACAGACAGATAGAGAGAGAGAGAAAGGGAAATAGTGAGACAGAGAGAGAGAGAGAAAGGGAAATAGTGAGACAGACAGAGAGAGAGAGAAAGGGAAATAGTGAGACAGACAGATAGAGAGAGAGGGAAAGGGAAATAGTGAGACAGACATAGAGAGAGAGAAAGGGAAATAGTGAGACAGACAGAGAGAGAGAGAAAGGGAAATAGTGAGACAGACAGATAGAGAGAGACAGACAGAATGACAGAGAGACAGATGCAGCCACAGAAAGTGAGATCGTGCAAATGAGGTAGAGGCCAGAAAAACACAAAATAACACAAAGAGTTAAAAATAGAACAAAAACACAAACGAGAACTTAACAGTTGGAAATATATTGTGGTAGTTCTCACCATCTGTTAAATATTCTGCATGACAACAGGCCTGGGGAGATGAACTCCATTCATAGTACTTGTCTTTGGTACAGTGTGGGCCTTTAGAGTACGGTTCAGTGGGTATGTTCTGAAACACATGCTGTGTTTGTATGTAATAAACAATGTGTCTGAGTGGTAGCTATATTTTATAGCATGTGGATTGTTGGTATATTTTCAATGCACTAGTTTTTCTCTCTCATCTTATGTTCCCTCCATTCTTTCCCCTTCACCATCTTTGTCTCTCTTTTCTGCCACATCCCTCCCTCCCTCTGTTCTTTGTAGTGTAGATCCTGTTGTCAGGTCTCTAATGAAGTAGCAACCTTGCTGTAATTAGGGACGTCTTGGGCTGCTTTGACAAGTGGGAAAACAGTCATCCACTCTGTGTGTGATTTATTTTGATTTAACTAGGCAGGTCAGTTAAGAACAAACTCTTATTTACAATGACGTCCTACCCTGGCCAAACCATGGACGACGCTGGGCCAATTGTGCGTTGCCCTATGGGACTCCCAATCACGGCTGGTTGTGATACAGCCTGGAACCGAACAAGGGTCTGTAGTGATGCCTCTAGCACTGAGATGAGGTGCCTTAGACCGCTGCGCCACTCTGGAGTGTGTGCATATACTGTATGCATTTTGTGTGCCTGGGTTTATGTGTTGCAGCGTTCGTGTTGTGTGTGTGTGTGTGTGTGTGTGTGTGTGTGTGTGTGTGTGTGTGTGTGACAGAGAATATACCCAGCCCCCCATACACACACACACACACACACACACACACACACACACACACACAAACACACACACACACACACACACACACACACACACACACACACACACACACACACACACACACACACACACACACACACACACACACACACACACACACACACGGGTCAGGGCTGCAGTCATGGTGTCTTGTAAGACCCTCTCCCCTACTGCCAGCCCTGCAGTCCTCTGTCATCCCTCCCTCCCACGCAGACCAACACATGCCACACAGCAGAGAACATATCAACACACATCACACAGCAGAGGATGGACGACAGAACAGGGGGAGGATGAAAGGAGAGAGACGAGGCCCTGAATGTAGAAAGAGAGAGGAAAAAGATACGTAGGCTGAGAAGACAGGAAAATAGAGAGAAAGGATAAGAGAACATAGAAAATGGCAAGAGATGAAGAGAGAGAGAGAGAGAGAGAGGAAGGAAAGAGTGAGAGGAGATAGGGAGGACAGAGAGAGGAGAGAGGGAGACACAGAGAGACAGAGAGCATAGTGAGCTATCTTGTGTTAGACTTGTACAGTAGTACACAGAGCTAACCCACACAGGCAGGCAGACATCCCCAGCAGCTCACAGCAAAGAGAGGAACAGAGAGGAGCTCTCACACTGAGAATCATCCATGAGGAAATAGAGAGAGAGGGACACAGAGAGACAGAGAACATTAGTCCTGACATTTGAAAACTACATCTACGTTCTCTTCTAAAATAATTCAAGGAACAATGTGTGAAAATGTGTACGGATGTGTTTGATCGTCTGATTGCATCATCGGTGTGTTTGTGCGTGTGTGTTGCATGCCAAGAGAAATAGAGTGCGAGGTTGCATCAGGGATGGGCAACTCCTGTCCTTGGGGGCCTGATTGGTGTCACACCTTTACAAAGCCACAGCGGACACACCTGACTCCGATAATCAACTAACTTTAGTTTAGAATGCAATTAGTTTAATCAGCTGTTTGCTAGGGATGGGGGGGAAAGTGTGACCCCACTACGGTCCACAAGGACTGGACTTGCCCATCCCTGGGTTAGATGGAGCGAGACAATGATATGGAAGGGAAGAGAGATAGAGTGGGAGAAGAAGAGAGGTAGAATTGAGCTCCCTTCTACTGTAGTATGAAGCGAGCCGTGACGTTACGTAAACTGACCTATCTTTCCTGTAATCAGATCAGCCGCTGGCAGAATAATCCTGAAACAACTGCAAAACAACACAGAATTCAGCCAGCCAAAGAAGAGAACCAGACAGAGAGAACAATCCCCCACATTAAATCTGTGCATTAAAATGTGCCAGGATCACAGAGCACTGCAGTTCCCTGAGCCGCGTGTGTGTGTGGTGAGGATTAATGTACAGTTTTTGTCTGTGAGTGTGTGTGTGCCTTGTTCTGTGTGTATGTACTTAACTTGCATGTTTGTGTGTGTGAGAGTGTGTGTGTGGAGCAGAGCTTGATTCTGTTCAAATGACCACGTTCGAGTGCATCCCTCACTCTCTCGCCATATACTCCATCCATCGGCCCCTCCTACATCCCTCGCTCTCTCGCCATCCCCTCCATCCGTCGGCCCCTCCCACATTCCTCGCTCTCTCGCCATCCCCTCCATCCATCGGCCCCTCCTACATCCCTCTCTTTTCCCCCATTTTCCGTACATTCAGTCCTACACAGTGTTCCAGAACATTCTGAGAGCACTGATTTCCCACATTTATTTTGAATTGAGAGTCAAGGTTTCCAGAAGTATCATGTCCTTAACATCAAATGTAATATTCTCCTAGAAAATGATACATTCAGGTTGTGCTAGAGATAAACGTACCATGTCCTTAACATCAAATGTAATATTCAGCGAGGAAACGATCATTTCTGCATAAAGTGTGTGTTAGCTAAAGTGTCATGTCCTCAACTTCAAATCAATTATTGAGGGGGAAATAAAATCTTAAATAAAAAAAGACCTATGGCAACCCCTCAACATCAAATAGGAACATTATCATTTTTGCAGAACGTTACACAAGCTCATTTTCCAATTGCTGTGTGCATTTGTGTATGTGCTTGCATGTGTGTGTGTGTGTGTGTGTGTGTGTGTGTGTGTGTGTGTGTGTGTGTGTGTGTGTGTGTGTGTGTGTGTGTGTGCATGTGCATGTGCATGTGTGTACGTGTGCACTCTTGCACTGGAGTTCCTGAAAATGTGTGTGTCTGAAATGGCCCAGGGAACTGTGATTCTCAGGGTGTGTTTGTTCCTGCTCTTTCTGTGTTTGTAGATGAATGTCCTGTATTGACTGTTAATATCAGTGGTCTGGTAGACACCAGGGTGTTTGTTGATAGACGGACATTTGGACCACTGTTGTGTATCTATGATTCGGTATGATTTGACTTGGATGGAGGACAAGCACTGTGGTGATTATTTGAGTTGCATCTATTTGGGTAGGAGACAGTGGCAACGGGCTGGTACAGCAGTACTTGTGGAATGGATGGCAGACGTACGGTTGGGCTGGAATAAAATACACTTTTTGGAGCTATGGCCAATCTAAACATCCTTGTGACCTGCCTGATATCGTTTCTAACCAGAGCCCAGGCATTAGCCGACAGCGGCCCATTCATCACTTTGAATATCACTACAAAATGACCTATTGCTTCCTCCAATGGGACTTCTTCCAAGTAGGACATATAGTAGTGCCTAGTGGGGAAAGTGGAACGTGATAGCATCCTTAGTACAACACTGGGGACCTTGTTATGCAATTTGGACCTTTTGGCATAATTACTGAGGAGTTAGCCTAACAGAACAGGCCCATGGTTGTGATTCCAAATCCCAGTTGGGCTACCCTCCACCTTTGCGGCAGCACAGCCCTATTCTACTTTCACTGTCTTTAATGGGACATCCCACTCCTGGATTAAAATGCTCAATGGCCCCTCAATGTTACCAGACAGAGACCTATTCTAGTCTCTCCTGTCTCGATATGGGACGCCCCACATAGAGGAGTGACTGATGATGAAAGTGGAGCATGTTAACTATAAGAGGAACAGAAGGCCGTCTGAGACCTAGCCTCAACATTATTTTAGACCTGGGAAGCGTGTCAGGGTTACTGTCTAGGAGGAGAGCAACAGGGTTATCTGCTCTATAGCTACAGTGTGCGCCATATGGAATCCGCTGGAAGTTTAATGACCATATATGGTATGTTTTCTTATACTGAATTACAGACTGTAGCTCCATGGTGTACAGTGTATTCGCAAAGTATTCAGACCCCTTGACTTTTTCAACATTTTGCACATTTTGCTACACATTTTGCTAAGACTCTTCCTAGAGCTGGCTGCTCAGCAAAACTGAGCAATCGGGGGAGAAGGGCCTTGGTCAGGGAGGTGACCAAGAACCCGATGGTCACTCTGACAGAGCTCCAGAGATTCTCTGTGGAGATGGGAGAACCTTCCAGAAGAACAACCATCTCTGCAGCACTCTACAAATCAGGCCTCTATGGTAGATTGGCCAGACGGAAGTCACTCCTCAGTAAAAGACACACTTGGAGTTTTCCAAAGGGCACTTAAGGACTCTCAGACAATGAGAAACAAGATTCTCTGGTCTGAATACCAAGTGTCACGTCTGGAGGAAAACTGGCACCATCCCTACGGTGAAGTATGGTGGTGGCAGCATCACGCTGTGGGGATGTTTTTCAGCAGCAGGGACTGTGAGACTAGTAAGGATAGAGGGAAAGATGACCGGAGCAAAGTACAGAGAGATCCTTGATGAAAACTTGCTCCAGAGCGAAGTGGGAACAGCGGACTGGGATAGGGATTGGTTGAATATGTCCGTAAACACACCAGCCAGTTGGTCTGCGTATGCTCTGAGGAAGCGGCTATGGATGCCGTCTGGGCCGGCAGCCTTGCGATGGTTAACACGTTTAAATGTTTTACTCACGTTGGCTGAAGGAGAGCCCACAGGTTTTGGTAGCGGGCCATGTCAGTGGCACTGTATTGTCCTCAAAGCGAGCAAAGAAGTTGTTTAGTTTGTCTGGGAGCAAGACGTCTGTGTCTGCGACGGGGCTGGTTTTCTTTTTGTAATCTGTGATTGACTGTAGACCCTGCCACATACGTCTCGTGTTTGAGCCGTTGAATTGCGACTCTACTTTGTCTCTCTACTGACGCTTAGCTCCCGAGTGGCGCAGCAGTCTAATGCACTGCATCACAGTGCTAGAGGCGTCACTACAGAGCCTGGTTAGTTTCCAGGCTGTATCACAAACGGCCGTGATTGGGAGTCCCATAGGGTGGCGCACAATTGACCCAGCATCGTCTGGGTTAGGGTTTGGCCGGGGTAGGTCAACATTGTAAATTAGAATTTGTTCTTAACTGACTTGCCTAGTTAAATAAAGGTTAAATAAAAAATAAATAAAAACAGTGTGGATTATATTAGTCGAACAACAGGATTTGGCTAAGTAGCTAGATAGCTAGCTGTAGTTTAGTTAGACTAACCAGATGGGGCCTACAGGGAAGTTTACCTACCAGTACATTTATATTGTTTCCCGCTTTATAGTGTTTCCCACGTTATGAAAAATACTCCTTTCAAAGTCTTATAATACTTACCTGTACAAGTACATACCGGGGTAGAGGAGTGCTGAATACACTCATCCATAAAGTTGATGAAGTGTAGACTGATGGAAAGGGGAAAGGTGCTGATATTGCAGTGAGAAGTACAAAGTTACAGCCTCCACAGATTCTGTCTGGGCATTATTTGAACCCTTTACACCAAGCCTGCTATATGCTCGTTGACTCCATTGCTGATTCTATTCCTAGTGTTGTTGTGTCTAAGGAGCAGATGGAGTGGAGTTGTGGCTGTGCCAGAGTTGGTTCATCTCACAATCAACAGTATCGGCATACTAGTAATACTTGCGCTAGTTGTAATTCTATAATCACAGTACATTTTGTTCCATGGCTAGTTTGCCTGGTTACGGACAATGTGTTCCATTGAGTGTAATTGTGTATTCCTTCTCTAATGATAATCGAAGCAAGAACATTTCGAGCTTGCAGAGTAACACACATGGAGAAGAGGGAGGGAGGGAGGGAGGGAGGGAAAGAGAGAGATGCCCAATGCAGGGTTTTTGGATTTATTCATTAGAAAAGCTCAACACCATTAGATAAATATGTTGATATGTATATATTTTAGGACAATTTGTCTTTGCATGTGTGAGTGGGTGCATGTGTGTGTGCAATGCATGAATGCATCAGTGCTTGCACATGTGAGTGACACTGTGCAGATTGTCTGACTGCAGTACTGACCTCTCCCTGCCTGTCTGCTCCCTATTAAAAGGGTTTGTCAAAACTTGTGTTTTGCATTAACATTGATTGGTTAATTCATCTGATGTTACACAAAGATGAATAAAACTATTCTAAACTAATCCAGTCTGTTGGACTTAGTTCACCCGTTACTGAGATGGCTGTTCCATTTTAGATTGATTAATGAGACTACCAAAATAATCTTCCCTAACCCCACATTCATTCTAAATGCAGGTTACAGTTGATTAAAAGTTTAAATTGTTGGATATCCTCGCTCTAGCATGATTCCAGTAGGAATTACACTTTGTAAGCCAACATAATGTGACTTGGGTTTGATGTGAACTGTAAACCAGGAGTTTCAGGCCAGTGTATTATGGTGTAACTAGGCCCTCAAAGAAAGGCCTTGTGCTGTATGTTATGTATTGTCATAAAGAGTTTAGTTTTAAAGATAACATATATTCACCTAGACACTTTGTTGGTGAAGGCTACATAACTGAAAGACATTGAATACAATAACCATGTCTCTGTCATTAGCAAATACAGTCATGGGTGGTAATTCCCTCGAAAGGCATGGCACACTGGGAAATTTGCAAATAAGGTAGAATACATTCTCAAGTTGAATTGTATGTTCACTCAACCTAAAATTAAAAGTTGACTGTACAATTCAGAATGTTTGTTGGTTCAGCTAATATGCCCAAAATGTTGAGCAAACTAGAAATTGTATTTCAGCTGGTTGCCTTGATATACCCATGATGTACCCATCACCTCCCTTAACACCTCATCAACACTTCCCCACCAAGCCTTATATTCTCTCTCTCTCTCTCTCTCTCTCTCTCTCTCTCTCTCTCTCTCTCTCTCTCTCTCGCCCTCTCTCAGCAGACCATAGCGGCTGCTAAATGAACTCATTAGATATGTTTAATGGCTATAGATGGGGATTAGCCTAGCTTGTCACGCTGTGGAAATCAGGTCATGCTGAATCAGCGGGGCAACATTGCTACGCTATGCTAATGGCGGCAGCTAGCATATGGTAACATAACATTGTGTTTTATACTGGAGAGACCTAGTATAAGCTAACATACAGTGCCTTCGGAAAGTATTCAGACCCCTTGACTTTTTCCACATTTTGTTATGTTACAGCCTTATTCTAAAATGGATTATATAAATAAAAAATCCTCAGTAGTCTACATACAATACACCGTAATGACAAAGTGAAAACAGGTTTTTTGAAATGTTTGCTAATTTATAAAACATTTAAAACAGAAATACCTTATTTACATAAGTATACAGACCCTTTGCTATGAGAATTTAAATTGAGCTCAGGTGCATCCTGTTTCCATTGATCATCCTTGAGATGTTTCTACAACTTGATTGAAGTCCACCTCTGGTAAATTCAATTGATTTGACATGATTTGGAAAGGCACACATCTGTCTGTGTAAGGTCCCACAGTTGACAATGCATGTTAGAGCAAAAACCAAGTCATTCGGTCGAAGGAATTGTACATAGAGCTCCCAGACAGAATTGTGTCGAGGCACAGATCTAGGGAAGGGTACTAAAATATATCTGAAGCATTAAAGGTCCCCAAGAACACAGTGGCCTTCGTCATTCTTAAATGGAAGAAGTTTGGAACCACCAGAGCTGGCCGCCTGGCCAAACTGCGCAATCGGAAGGCCCTTGGTAAAGAACCCGATGGTCACTCTGACAGCGCTTCAGAGATGGGAGAACCTTCCAGAAGGACAACCATCTCTGCAGCACTCCAACCAGTTAGGCCTTTATGGTAGAGTGGCCAGACGGAAGCCACTCCTCAGTAAAGTGGCACATGACAGCCCACGTGGAGTTTGCCAAAAGCCACCTAAAGACTCTCAGACCATGAGAAACAAGATTCTCTAGTCTGATGAAACCAAGGTTGAACTCTTTGGCCTGAATGCCAAGCGTCACGTCTGGAGAAAACCTGGTATTATCCCTACGGTGAAGCATGGTGGTGGCAGCATCATGCTGTGGGGATGGTTTCTTTTCTTGGTTTTTTTAGAGACTATTCAGGGTTGAGGCAAAGATTAACGGAGCGAAGTACATGAAAACCTGCCCCAGAGCGCTCAAGACCTCAGTCTGGGGGCGAAGGTTCACCTTCCAACAGGACAATTACACTAAGCACACAGCCATGACAAAGAAGGAGTGGCTTTGGGACAAGTCTCTGAATGTCCTTGAGTGCCCCAGCCAGAGCTCGGACTTGAACCCGATCGAACATCTTTGGAGAGACCTGAAAATAGCTGTGCAGCAACGCTCCCCATCCAACCTGAAGAGCTTGAGAGGATCTTCAGATAAGAATGGGAGAAGCTTGTAGTGTCATACCCAAGAAGACTCAAGGCTGTAATCGCTGCCAAAGGTGCTACATCAAAGTACTGAGTAAAGGGTCTGAATACTAATGTACATTTGATATTTCAGTAGTTTATTTAAAAAAATTAATTTACAAAATGTCTATAAACCTGTTTTTGCTTTGTCATTATGGGGTATTGTGTGTAGATTGATGAGGAAAAAAACAATTTAATCAATTTTTGAATAAGACTGTAATTGTAACAAAATTAAAGGGGTCTGAATACTTTCCGAATGAGCTGCACCATTGTCTTTTACTCTGGAGAGACCTAGCGCAAGCTAACAGGATATTTTACATTGGTATTCTGCTCCACATGCTACCCGGAGGCCTATAAGACCCTATGATTGTCACGGCCGTTGTTGGTGGAAGAAGGTGAGGACCAATGCGCAGCGTGCTATGGGTTCATGATGTAAATATTTAATGAATCAAACTGAACACTGAAATACAAAGAACGAAACGACAACGAAACAGTCCTGTCTGGTGAAGAGAACAGAAAATAATCACCCACCACTCAAGGGTGGAAACTGGCTACCTAAGTATGGTTCTCAATCACGGATAACGATTGACAGCTGCCTCTGATTGAGAACCATACCAGGCCAAACACAGAAATCCCAAATCATAGAAAAAAGAACATAGACTGCCCAGCCCAACTCACTCCCTGACCATACTAAAACAAAGAACAAAGACAAAACAAAGGAACTAAGGTCAGAACGTGACAGTGATCCATAACCACTCCTATTAAATCTAATATTCTTTATAAATAGATTTGTTACAAATTGTAAAATATACAGTAAAAATACACATAAATCCTTCCTCCAAATTACATATTTTCATTTACATAAAAAAAATGCTTGAGAGCTGAAGACCCACACTGATTCTGCATCCACCACTAAATGATGTAACGTGAAGCAATGCTCCTATGATTACAGACCATATACAAAGAGTAAAAACTTTTAAAGGACTATAGCCAGTAACCGAAAGGTTGCAGGTTCGAATACCCGACAATGTGAAAAATCTGTCTGTGTCCTTGAGCCAAGGCACTTTACCCTCATTTTCTCCAGGGGTGCCGTACTACTATGGCTGACCCTGTAGAACAACACATTTCACTGCACCTATCTGGTGTATGTGACAATACAACCTCTTCATTTTTCTACCAAGTTTTAACACTTTGTGTTGTGCGGTCTATGAATGAGAGATATTTGTATAGAGACGAGCGCACAACCTCCTGCTAACCTTGAGATGAAGTACACCCAGTCAGTGTACCCTGCTATGTTACCCTGGTTAGAGTGGAAGACATGACTATGGATTTATGTCTCTTTAAATGGAACTCATACCTAGCTGAATGGAGGGAGAGAGGGATGGAGGGAGAGGAACAGGTATTTAAGGATAAGTTCTCTCCATCAGACTGTCAAAGAGGAGCGCAGTGGAGAGAGAGAGAGAAAAAAATGGAGGGAGAAAGAGAGAGAGAGAGAAAAATGGAGGGAGAGAGAAAAGGAGCAGGTACAATACAATAATGACTTCTCCAAACTTCTAACAGCCTAGAGGACAATGATAAACCATAATGAGTGTGTTTTTCATTTCAGCTTGCTCTACATTTCACTGCCTCACTTTGCTCTCTCTCTCTCTTTTTTTGACTCTCTCTTTGTCTCTCTCTTTGTCTCTCTCTTTGTCTCTCTCTTGGTCTCTCTCTTGGTCTCACTCTTTGTCTCTCTCTTTGTCTCTCTTTCTGTCTCACTCTCTGTTTCTGTCTCTCCCTTTTTTATCTTGCTGTCTAACTATCCTGTCTGCCTGTCTGTCGGCCTGCCCCTCCGTCCTTCCTTCCGTCTGTCTGTTTGTCTGTCTCACTTCTCACTTCCCCCTCTCTCCTTACTCTCTCTCCTTCCATCCATCTCCCTATCTCTTGGTCAGTGTCTATGATGAGTCAGATAGAGAGTGCTTTAACTACCTCAGTGTGGTTTGATCTATAATTCATCTCTACAGGGGTTCCTATACTGAAGACTCTCTCCCTCCTTCTGAAGACACACCACTCTGCAGGGGGGAGTGGGGTTGAGAGGTTGGGAGGAGTGAGGGGGTGAAAATTGCCACTCCAGTTTGTCTCATCCAAAAACTGCTCAGGTTTATTCTCCTCTCTCTCTCTCTCTCTCTCTCTCTCTGATGCTACATACTGGGGTCTGTCTCACTGTCTGCTTCTATGCTACAGTATTTACTAGCATGGGAAACATATGTGTACATTGCCAAAGCAAAGGACATAGATAAAAAAACAAAAGTGAAATAAGTAATCAAAAATGAACAGTAAACATTACACTCACAAGTTTCAAAGGTATAGCCACATTTAAAATGTCACATTATTCATGTCATTTTCTCTCCTCTCTCTCTTTCTCTCTTGCTCTCTCTCTCTCTCCCTCTCCATCTCACTTCTGTATTCTTCATTATCTCAGCTTACAGCAACGCTGATGTTCTCCATGACTCGTTGAAAGATGTTGATTGATTCATATACGTGAATCCCATTTAGATTCACAATGTGTGATGCTTCAAAACACCTATGTTTTAATTGGCTGTCTCAAAGGAATGTAGAACCTGGTGATTTGGCACAGAGGGTGTCACGTGGAAAGAAATCCTGTTTGTCTGTGTGTTTGTTTATTTGTTTGTTTGTTTGTTGATGTTTATAATTGAGGCGCTGACTAGGCTTGCTCACCCACCACCAAAAACAAACATGATTGTTTAGTTACGGCCAGCTGGTTGCAATGGAGACAGAGATGGAGGGACTGTGTGGAGGAGGAAGAGAAGGAGACAGAGATGGAGGGACTGTGTGGAGGAGGAAGAGAAGGAGATAGAGAGAAGGATTGTAAGGAGAAGCAGGGATGCGGGATGAGCGAGTTATAGAGTGATTGGACTCCATAGTGTTGGTAGCCAGTCCCTTGGTTTTAGAGGTCTGTGAAGGGGAAGAGAAAAGGGACATTTTTCCTCAGAGAGGAATTTGTTTTGTAGCAGGAGACTAGGTGTCTTAGTTCAGGCAATCCCTCACAAAAAACACGACATTTGCAGTTTCATATGTGTGTTTTTTTCTCTCTACCCCAGAGTAGTGGGTAGTGAGGAAAAGAGTGAGTGGTGGGGATGGAAGAGAGGAGGAGAGATTAATTGAGACAGAGTGGGACGTAGAGAGGAAGAGAAAAAGACAGTGAGGAGGAATGAGAGAAGTGAGGAGGAATGAAAGAGATTAAGTGAGGAGGAATGGGAGAATGGAGCCATATTAGAGAGAGAGAATAAAGGAGAGTGATGATGTGAGAGGAGAGAAAGATAGATAGAGTGAGAGATTGAAGTGGAGGATGTGTAATGATAAATCACTTGAATGGGGCCAGGGACTTGAGTGTGGTTTAGTATACAGCCCTGGATTTGGAATACATCCAGCTGTATATATTGGGGGGGCTCTGAACTGTATGTAATGCTAAACATGAACAGAAACATTTGATCTTACCGGGTTTACTTACAATGGTATGGATTTACTTATGATTGTCACACAATATTTTGTTGATTCAGCATCATTACTTGAATGCACTATTTGACATACACATCTGCTAAATGACTCGTGTACACCTGTTTTGAAGGATCCCTAATGTTTATGTGATTGCCCACTACCCCCAGCCAGCATCCCTGAGATGTAGACTACCCAGACCCCCACTATCCCCAGCCAGCATCCCTGAGATGTAGACTACCCAGTCCCCCACTACCCCCAGCCAGCATCCCTGAGATGTAGACTACCCAGTCTCCAACTACCCCCAGCCAGCATCCCTGAGATGTAGACTACCCAGTCCCCCACTACCCCCAGCCAGCATCCCTGAGATGTAGACTACCCAGTCCCCCACTACCCCCAGCCAGCATCCCTGAGATGTAGACTACCCAGTCCCCCACTACCCCCAGCCAGCATCCCTGAGATGTAGACTACCCAGTCCCCCACTATCCCCAGCCAGCATCCCTGAGATGTAGACTACCCAGTCCCCCACTACCCCCAGCCAGCATCCCTGAGATGTAGACTACCCAGTCCCCCACTACCCCCAGCCAGCATCCCTGAGATGTAGACTACCCAGTCCCCCACTACCCCCAGCCAGCATCCCTGAGATGTAGACTACCCAGTCCCCCACTACCACCCCCCAACACTCCTACAGGCATATACTGTTGCATAGAAACAGACAGTGAGACTCAGACCCCAATATGTAGCATCAGACAGTGAGACTCAGACTCCAGTATGTAGCATCAGACAGTGAGACTCAGACCCCAGTATGTAGCATCAGACAGTGAGACTCAGACCCCAGTATGTAACATCAAACAGTGAGACTCAGACCCCAGTATGTAGCATCAGACAGTGAGACTCAGACCCCAGTATGTAGCATCAGATAGTGAGACTCAGACCCCAGTATGTAACATCAGACAGTGAGACTCAGACCCCAGTATGTAACATCAGACAGTGAGACTCAGACCCCAGTATGTAACATCAGACAGTGAGACTCAGACCCCAGTATGTAGCATCAGACAGTGAGACTCAGACCCCAGTATGTAACATCAGACAGTGAGACTCAGACCCCAGTATGTAGCATCAGACAGTGAGACTCAGACCCCAGTATGTAACATCAGACAGTGAGACTCAGACCCCAGTATGTAACATCAGACAGTGAGACTCAGACCCCAGTATGTAGCATCAGACAGTGAGACTCAGACCCCAGTATGTAACATCAGACAGTGAGACTCAGACCCCAGTATGTAACATCAGACAGTGAGACTCAGACCCCAGTATGTAGCATCAGACAGTGAGACTCAGACCCCAGTATGTAGCATCAGACAACAGTGTGATAAAGAGCCCTGGAGATAACAGAATGTATGTGTGATTTGAGTCCCCTGCTCAGCAGTAGTAACATCAGGTTCTGGATCAGATCTTCTCTCATTTCCCCCTACTTATCCCTCCTCCATATATTAGTCCCTCCATCTCTCCTCTATGACAGCAGCCCTGCTGCTCCTTATCTGAGTCACTCCGCTGTATGTTAGTGGGGGGTGTCACGTTATCTACATCAGTCCTCCTATCGTGTTATTTTGTGTTCAAATTAGACTGAGGTGTGTGTTGACTGACTGACAGTGTCCTTGTGGCCTCTCTCTATGGGGCTAGAGCAGAGTCAGAGGGTATCTGTGTGTTACAAATCTGACAGGACAATTAGTCTTCCTGAGACCTCACACCTCCTCACACCTCCTCACCCTGAATGGCCTTCTGACTCCCCTACTACGTTCTCTTCATCACACCCTGAGTGCCCTTCTATCTCCCCTACTACACTCTCTTCATCACACCCTGAATGCCCTTCTGACTCCCCTACTACGCTCTCTTCATCACACCCTGAGTGCCCTTCTATCTCCCCTACTACGCTCTCTTCATCACACCCTGAGTGCCCTTCTGACTCCCCTACTACGCTCTCTTCATCACACCCTGAGTGCCCTTCTATCTCCCCTACTACGCTCTCTTCATCACACCCTGAGTGCCCTTCTATCTCCCCTACTACGCTCTCTTCCTCACACCCTGAGTGCCCTTCTATCTCCCCTACTACGCTCTCTTCATCACACCCTGAGTGCCCTTCTATCTCCCCTACTACGCTCTCTTCATCACACCCTGAATGCCCTTCTGACTCCCCTACTACACTCTCTTCATCACACCCTGAATGCCCTTCTGACTCCCCTACTACGCTCTCTTCATCACACCCTGAATGCCCTTCTGACTCCCCTACTACGCTCTCTTCATCACACCCTGAGTGCCCTTCTATCTCCCCTACTACGCTCTCTTCATCACACCCTGAGTGCCCTTCTATCTCCCCTACTACGCTCTCTTCATCACACCCTGAATGCCCTTCTGACTCCCCTACTACACTCTCTTCATCACACCCTGAATGCCCTTCTGACTCCCCTACTACGCTCTCTTCAACAGACACACAAGCATTACATTTGTTTTAAAATGTGCGTCATTTTGCAGAGACGCTTGTCCAGAACAACCTACAGTAGTAAACACATACATTCTCATCCTTTCTGTCACGGATCCCTCCGGAACGTTCATTACACACACCTGTCCCCTATTCCCACTGATTAGTACTTGTATAAATTTGCCCTTTGGTTTCCATTGGGCTGTCGATTATTGTTACTATGTCCGTTGGTGCGTGTGAGTACCTGTGCTGTGTGTTTTGGCCTTCATGCCATTGTGGATTGCGCAGATGATTATGGGTCGTGTCCAGTGTGTTAATTATTGTGCGCGTGTGTTATTTATCAGAGGTACTCCTCACTCTTTTGTTTGAGTTTCTACCCTGTGTTTTTGTTACGTGTTTGTTTGGTCTTCGTCCCTGTGCCTTTACATGGTACGCCATAATTTGGGGCTTAATAAAAAAAACTATTACGCATTCCTGCGTCTGTCTCCCGACCCTTCATGCCAACGTGACACTTTCATCCTGGTCTCCAGTGGGAATCAAACCCACAACCCTGGTGTTGCAACCGCCATGCTCTACCAACTGAGTTACACAGGACCGTTAGCTAAGAGTAAAAGCCCAACACAAATGCACGCACACGCACATACACACACACACACACGCACGCACGCACGCACGCACACACACACACACACACACACACACACACACACACACACACACACACACACACACACACACACACACACACACACACACACACACACACACACACACACACACACACACACACTGAGATCAACCTGTGTAATTGAAAAATGGTACATGTGAAGATTAAGTGCAGCTTATCCCACTGAGGTGTGTACATGTATGTATGAACGTACGAACGTGTGTGTGTTTGTCCTTGTGTGAGGCAGTTTACTCTTTATCAGTCCACAGAAAACAGCCATCCCCACACCTCTGGCTGGAAACATTAGCCCTGGAAACCTTCTCCTTAACCTCTCTCCTCTCATCATTCATTTCAATGTGAGAATACCCCAAAATAGAACAATTAAGGCTTGAATATCAAGCAATGTGTTTTTGGTGATAAACCACAGGACCCTGGTCAGTGAAGGACTGAGAGAGCCAGGCACAGCTGTCAAACTGAGCATCATGTTCATTAAACATCTACACATCTACTGACCTCTAATCCTTCATCTCACCGCTCGCCAGCACTGTTCCCAGTGTGTGTGTGTGTGTGTGTGTGTGTGTGTGTATGTGTGTGTGTGTGTGTGTGTGTGTGTGTGTGTGTGTGTGTGTGTGTGTGTGTGTGTGTGTGTGTGTGTGTGTGTGTGTGTGCCATGCCCCATCCAAACCATGGTAGAAATAAGTTGTGTGTAGCAAAGACAGACTGAACATCTGCACAGCTGTACCCACTGGGATGTGAGCCAAACACATGGGGTCAGCATAATAGTGTGACTCTTACTAAATGACAAGGTGGGTTGAAGAGCCTGGCTAATGGTCAGAGACAAATAGGTAAATCTAGAGGGTTGATTCATGCTAGGTTGTGCCGAGACAAGCACAACCTGGCAGTGTCAAATTCAGCCCAAGTCAGTGTAGAGTGGAATTACAGACAGACTCATTCCATTTGTATGATGTTAACCACATGACAGATGCAGATGATATCCCCACAAGCAGCCTCTGAAGCCGTACTATGTACTAACTATACTGGAAGTCACGGTGGATAACATTACAGATGCAGAGGCGCTGATACAATTCTAATGTGTAGTGCTGTGTTGAATGCTGCTGAGACTGACTCCTTAGTTACAACTCTGCTTGTGAGATCCACACAGGGCGGTTAGAACTGAGCCATAGGGACATCTGGGGAACCAGCAGGAGACTGGGGCTGATGTGCCAGCCACTAGCTCTGTAGTCAAATACCTCTGTGCATCCCTCTGCTGGCTGTCAGAAGAAGCTAAGCAGGGTTGGGGCAATCCTTGGATGGGAGACCAGATGCTGCTCGAAGTGGAAACTCAGAAGATGAAGAGCAGTGACTGCTTTAACATTCTGCTGTCACAGAAGTGATCATTGGGAAAGATTGGAAGGACTCCCTCTAGTGTTTATAACTCTACCTTACAATGATGTGCGCGCTACGACACAGGTGGTTGGTTGCACCTTAATTGGGGAGGACGGGCTTGTGGTAATGGCTGGAGCAGAATGAGTGGAATGGCATCAAATACATCAAATGTGTTTAATACCACTCCATTTGCTCTGTTCCAGCCATTATTATGAGCCGTCCTCCTCTCAGCAGCCTCCTCTGGTCTACTAGGGCTGTGGTGGCCATTGTGTTTTGTCAGCTAGTACTGTCATGCAAATAACTGCCGGTCTCACGTTCATTGACCGTTTATTAACATTAAAAGGTTTAGGATCTCCAGGCTTCCACGCATAGCGTACAAGCCACTGGTGTGGACCCTTTGAACATCTTCATCTTAAAAGTCTAATAAATCCATTTAATATAGCCTGCACCATCACAATAGATCCATCATTTATGCAACTTTAGTTGTGATACAAACTTTAGGCTGTGAGTTTTGATTTGTAACACCTTCTAAGGCTGCATGATGCCACTCTAATGGGGACATGAAACAAGTCACATGAAAGGTGCTCTGCTCTGTTTCTTACGTAGACTGCACACACTTCATCAGTCTCGTTCCACCCCTTCAGACTGTTTTCAGCGTAATCTGGTCTTTACCTATAGCCCACTGATATATATATATATTTTTAATGGCCCACAAAAATACATGTCATTTGTAGCCTGCACTCGAATAGCAGATGGAGGAAACGATTCCCGTGGTTACGTTTTTAATGTGCCAGGTAGGCTCCACTGGCTTTGAAGTGGATTCATGTGCCAGGTAGGCTCCACTGGCTGTGAAGTGGATTAATGTGCCAGGCTGTGAAGTGGCTGTGAAGTGGATTAATGTGCCAGGTAGGCTCCACTGGCTGTGAAGTGGATTAATGTGCCAGGTAGGCTCCACTGGCTGTTACATTTTTAATATGCCAGGTATGCTCCACTGGCTGTGAAGTGGATTAATGTGCTAATTTTAAGACTTGAGGAATACATATAGCAGCACCAGAATGCTGAGATCACCTTGAAATAGTGGCCAGTCAACACTCTGTTTTCACACGCGATTGCGCAATGATTGGGCTTATAAGAACACATGCTTCACTAGGCTCTGTAAGCTATGGGCTCTGCAACCCTGTTCCACGGGTCCTAAGCCTATAGGCTATGCCTAGAGTTATTTGGCCACTTTAGTTGTGATACAAACCTTATCAAAACATATAGCCAGGTAGGTTACTCCGGTTGCAAAGTGAAGCAATGAGGAGCAATCCTCCTCTTTTTAATAGAGGCCATTAAAACTCTGTTTTCTCATGCAATTGCATAGGCTATCCTTTAGAAATGTTGAGCAACATGGGCTTTTAGGAACACTTATTCTATTCCATGCATGAACCAGCTATGAGGAGCTGGTTCTTCCTGTACTACAGGTGATCCTATTGCACTCAGGGTTCTCATAAGGTTTTGATGTGATTTTTGATTGCATTTGCATTGATGTCAGTGTGATTAGAGGGACGATAGAGCGTTGAGTACCAGACCATTAGCTGCTGGTCGTTAGCAAGTTTGGTAGGCTCCTAATGACCATCAGTGGCATCAGAGGGCAGTTTTGGAGAAGCCTAGTTACCGTGACTCAACGGTCATATGGAATTTGACTGCGGTCATGACTCATGACTGCCGGTGTGGCAGTAATATAGTCCACGTAACAGCTCTACTCTATACTCAGCCCTTGGTTACAGGTGTAACCAGTTATTTTGTCCCCTCAGCCCTTGGTCACAGGTGTAACTGGTCATTGCGTCCCTCCATCCCCTGTGGAGTTGATTGACATGTCAGTGACTCGTTGAGTGACTAGACTAGAGGAAAGCCCATTATTAGTCCCCTGTGGCATTGTTGTTGTGTGTATTTGTATTTATTAAGGATCCCCATTTGCTGTTGCCAGGGAAGCAGTTACTCTTCCTGGGGTCCAGCAACATCAAGGCAGTTACATACAATTTAAAATATTACATGACTATTACATTTCATAACACTTTTCATAAAACATTACGTGTGTTCCCTCAGGCCACTACTCTACTACCACATACAGTGCATTCGGAAAGTATTCAGACCCCTTGACTTTTTCCACATTTTGTATTAAAATGTAAAAACAGAAACATCTTCTTTACATATGTATTCAGACCCTTTGCTATGAGACTCAGGTGCATCCTGTTTCCATTGATAATCCTTGAGAAGTTTCTACAACTTGATTGGAATCCACCTGTGGTAAATGCAATTGTTTGTGAACATGATTTGGAAAGGCACACACCTGTCTATATAAGGTCCCACCGTTTACAGTGCATGTCAGAGCAAAAACCAAGCCATGAAGTTGAAGGAATTGTCCATAGAGCTCCGAGACAGGATTGTGTCGAGGCACAAATCTGGGGAAGGGTACCAAAACATTTATGCAGCATTGAAGGTCCCCAAGAACACAGTGGCCTCCAACATTCTTAATTGGAAGAAGTTTGGAACCACCAAGACTCTTCCTGGAGGTGGCCGCCCTGCCAAACTGAGCAATCAGGGGAGAAGGGCCCTGGTCAGGGAGGTGACCAGAACCCGATGGTCACTCTAACAGCATTCCAGAGTTCCTCTGTGGAGATGGGAGAACCTTCCAGAAGGATAACCAACTCTGCAGCACTCCACCAATCAGGCCTTTATGGTAGAGTGGCCAGGCAGAAGCCACTCCTCAGTAAAAGGCACGTGACGGCTTAAAGTCACCTAAAGACTCTCAGACCATGAGAAACAAGATGTTCTGGTCTGATGAAAACAAGATTGAACCCTTTGGTCTGAATGCCAAGTGTCACGTCTGGAGATAACCTGGCACCATCCCTACGGTGAAGCATGGTGGTGGCAGCATCATGTTGTTGGGATGTTTTTCAGCGGCAGGGACTGGGAGACTAGTCAGGATCGAGGGAAAGATGAACGGAGCAAAGTACAGACAGATCCTTGATGAAAATCTGCTCCAGAGCGCTCAGTACACAGCCAAGACAAGTCAAGACAAGTCTCTGAATGTCCTTGTGTGGCCCAGCCAGAGCCTGGACTTGAACCAGATTGAACATCTCTGGAGAGACCTGAAAATAGCTGTGCAGCAACGCTCCCCATCCAACCTGACAGAGCTTGAGAGGATCTGCAGAGAAGAATGGAAGAAACTCCCCAAATACAGGTGTGCCAAGCTTGTAGCATCATACCCAAGAAGACTCGAGGCTGTAAACACTGCCAAAGGTGCTTCAACAAAGTACTGAGTAAAGGGTCTGAAAACTTGTGTAAATTATTTATTTCCAAAGGCATGTTTTTGCACTGTATCTACAATACAAAATCCATGTGTACGTGTGTGTAGATTGTGTGTCTTATCATGTGTATCTGTGCTTGTGTGTGTGTGTCTCTTCACCGTCCCTGCTGTTCTATAAGGTGTATTTTTATCTGATTCTACTCCATCAATTACCTGATGTGGAATAGAGTTCCATGTAGACATGACTCTATGTAGTACTGTGTGTCTCCCATAGTCTGTTTTGGAATTTGGGATTGTGAAGAGACCTCTGGTGGCATGTCTTGTGGGGTATGCATGGGTGTCTGAGCTGTGTGCCAGTAGTTTAAACAGACACCTCGGTGCATTCAGCATGTCAACACTTCTTACAAAAACAAGTAGTGATGAAGTCAATCTCTCCTCCACTTTAAGCCATGAGAGATTTACATGCATATTAATGTTAGCTCTCCATGTACATCGAAGGGTCAGCAGTGCTACCCTGTTCTGTGTGGGTGGGAGTCTAGGTGTATAAGTGTGTGTGTGTGTGTGTGTGTGTGTGTGTGTGTGTGTGTGTGTGTGTGTGTGTGTGTGTGTATCATGGTTTAATGTCTTGGCCGTTCTTTTGCCAATTTAAGTGTGTCTCATGGTCTTTACCGTCAAAGAGGATACTACTAAGAGGATACTAATGCACCTCAACCGTCCCCAATAGCTGCTTTTGGAATTCTGAATGAAGTCTCTTGAGTCTTTCAGCGAGATTTTAAACCAGAGAGCTATTAAACCAGTCTTTTGGCTTTTTAAACCAGTTTTCTGGCGTTTCTAAACCAGTCTTTTGGCTTTTTAAACCAGAGAGCTATTAAACCAGTCTTTTGGCTTTTTAAACCACTTTTCTGGCATTTTTGGTTGTGGTTGTTCCCCGCTTTCATTTTCTACTCCTCTCTGTTTCAGTTTCTCTTTCTCTCTCTCTCTCTCTCTCTCTCTCTCTCTCTCTCTCTCTCTCTCTCTCTATCTCTCTCTATGTCTGTCTGTCTCCCTCTCTTTCTGTCCTCTCTCTCTGCCTCTCTCTCTCTCTCTCTCTGTCTCTCTCTCTCTCAGTCTGTCTCTCTCTCTATCTCTCTGTGTCTCTCTCTCTGTCTCCCTCTTTCTCTGTCTCTCTATGCCGCTCTCTTTCTGTCTCTGACTCTCTCTCTGACTGTCTCTGTCTCGCTCTCTGTCTCTCTCTCTCTCTCCCTCTGTCTCCTCTCTCTCTCTCCCTCTCTCTCTCTCTCTCTAACTCTCTCTCTCTCTCTCTGTCTCTCTCTGTCTCTCTCTCTCTCAGTCTCTCTCGCTCTGTCTCTCACTCTCTCTCTCTCTCTGTCTCTCTCTCTCTGTCTCTCCTCTCTCTCTGTCTCTCTCTCTCTGTCTCTCCTCTCTCTCTGTCTCTGAGGTGTAAATGAGAATGAAACAGAGACAAACCTCTGTATTTTTTATCAAGGAAATATGAGAAAAGCCCTCAGACTTTTATCTCTCCCTCTTTTCCTCTTTGTCGCTCTTATATCTTTCCCTATTTTCTCTCTGCTCCCTCCCTCCCTCCCTCCCTCCCTCCCTCCCTCCCTCCCTCCCTCCCTCCCTCCCTCCCTCCCTCCCTCCTATTCTTTCTCCCACTTAGGTCTGGGGGTTTGCTGTTTATTGTGTCAGGCCCTGACAGTTCAGCTCTTTTATTCTTCCTCTCTCCCTCTTTCTTCTTTAAAAATAGAGGAAGGCTCCGCTGTCAAGGTATCCTTTTATAACTGGATCTGTGTTGATCTCTCTTTCTTCTCACATCACCCTCTTTCTTCTCACATCACCCTCTTTCTTCTCATATCACCCTCTTTCTTCTCACATCACCCTCTTTCTTCTCACATCACCTTCTCACATCACCCTCTTTCTTCTCACATCACCCTCTTTCTTCTCACATCACCCTCTTTCTTCTCACATCACCCTCTTTCTTCTCACATCACCCTTTTTATTCTCACATCACCCTCTTTACTTCCTTTATTCCTCTTTTCCCTCTGTTTTCAAACCCCTGTCTTCCTCCCTTCTGCTCTCTCTCCCACCCTCGCTTCAAACCATCCCCACTTTGGCCTACTTAGGACTGATAAATCAGAGAATGTACCAGAGAAAATGAATAAATACTCAAATAT
The DNA here is from genome assembly GCF_057628025.1 of Oncorhynchus mykiss. Classification (NCBI taxonomy): domain Eukaryota; kingdom Metazoa; phylum Chordata; class Actinopteri; order Salmoniformes; family Salmonidae; genus Oncorhynchus; species Oncorhynchus mykiss. The sequence goes on from NC_143034.1 coordinate 61,544,279, forward strand.
ACAGTTGTAGAACAACAGTTGCCGATCAACTGTGTACAGATGTTTTAATCCTTTAATGACATGTAATATCACCTATTTCTGTGATGTATCAGCTGTTGGGAGCACGGTACTGGCAATGCTACTGTTGAGAGTTCAATTTCCAGGATGGATTCACTGTGTGTGTGTGTGTGTGTGTGTGTGTATCTGTGTGTGTGTGTGTGTGTGTGTGTGTGTGTGTGTGTGTGTGTGTGTGTGTGTGTGTACATAACTGTAGTTCAATAGTGTCTGCTGAATGACCATATTCTTATGGTGTAATACCCTCTTTATAAGCTCTTGTGTTAGAAAGACTATGTTCAGTAAATAAGAGGAATACAGGTATATTTTGATCTCTCTCTCTCTCTCTACCTTTCTCACTCCATCCCTCCCTCTATCGCACTCTCTTTCTCCATCCCTCCCATTGTTTTCCTTTCTCTCGCTTTCCCTTCCTCTCCTTCCTTCTTCTCCTTGCTCACTATCTCTCCTTTCGTCTCCACTTGTTCCTCTCTCTCTCTCTCTCCCTCCCTTTCTTCATCTCCCCCTCTCTCTGCCTGCAGCTAGTTAGTGGCCTAGATAGTGATCATTGCAGAAGGTTAGTTACTGTAGTCAAAGAAACAAAACTATGGTAATATGGAATCAAGGGAATGCACACACACATGCAGCAAATATAGCTGTTGCATATGTATTGAATTAGAATGCTCCCTATACACCATACAGTATAATGCTGTTGATGCTTTTCAGTGTGTTGTGAATATGAATGTGACTGAACTGAGTACTGTATTTCTCAGTGATAAGAAATGGTTGCAAAGAATGCCAAACTGGAACTCCTTAAAGGGCTGCTTTAAGTATCACAAATGCAGGATAGAGTCCATTGCAATGTAAATATACATTCAAAAGTGTTGAGATTTTCAAAGGTGTGTGTTCACTTAAAAAGAAAATAGGTGGGATCAACAAATCTAGACCAGGGGTTATTTTTCAGCCTGGGACCCAAATGATAAATTCTGTGTTTTCCTGGGACCCAAATGAGAAATTCTGTGTTTTCCTGGGACCCAAATGAGAAATTCTGTGTTTTCCTGGGACCCAAATGAGAAATGCTGTGTTTTACTGGGACCCAAATGAGATATTCTGTGTTTTCCTGGGACCCAAATGAGAAATTCTGTGTTTTCCTGGGACTCAATCTTATGAAAACATGCAACTACAGTATTTGTAGATATTGGTACATTTCGTTGCCCTTATGCCTAAAACTAATGCAATATAGACAAAAGCAAAGAACAATGAAATGAAATACCAATATAGATAGCTATTCATGTTTATTTTTCCCCATCAAAAAATCTGTCTATGTTGGAACTGTTGCTGTTAAAATACAATAATTCATTTTCATTCTGAACTGGAATAAACGGATTGATTACATCACACAGATGCATAACAGAACACTGTTTTTGATAATGCAACCCTAAGTAACAGTACAGATGAAAAATGATCAGGCCTACTGTACATCTTACTGTATAAAGTCTAGGTTGGAAATGTAGCTGTTAAAATACAATAAATATGTTTTATTCTGAACTGCAATAAACTGATTGATTAAATCACACAGGTTGAAGTTTTCAACAAGCATGTCTATTCTGGGCTCGGGTTTCGACAGTGTAACACTGAGGTCATGCTCAGCATTGAGTCTGTTTCCTTATTTGTTTTTGAAGTATGTCAGAGTTGAGAACCCTGACTCGCATAGGTAAATGGTGCCAAACTGGATCAGAACATCTACTGCTTTCTCAGCCAGGCAGGAGACAGCTTCCTGCTGTAGATGAGCAACCCAGAACTGTGTGAGTGTGTTTGCCTCAAAAAGCATCTTGCTTCAATCAGTTTATTCGATTTCAGAATAAAACATATTACTTGTATTTTGACAGCAACAGTTCAAACCTAGTCTTGTTTTCAACAATCATTTTTACAGTAGGCCTGATCATTTTCTTAATTTTTGACTAACGCTAACGTTAGCTAGCTAGCTATTAGCTGTGTACAAGGTTTATCACATTTCAGGTAAGACCCAAAATAAAGACTTTGTTGAAGTAACAATGTTTATTACAGCAACAGGGGCAGGTGAACAACAGGTCAAGGCAGGCAGGGGTAGATAATCCAGAGTAGTGGGACAACGGTACAGGACGGCAGGCAGGCTCAGGGTCAGGGGAAGGCAGAGTGGTCAGGCAGCCGGGCCCAGAGTCAGGACAGGCAAGGGTCAAAACCAGGAGGGAGAGACTAGGGAAAAGCTGAGACAAAACGCTGGTTGACTTGACAAACAAGGCGAATTGGCAACAGACAAACAGAGAACACAGGTATAAGTACCCAGGGGATAATGGGGAAGATGGGCGACACCTGCAGGGGGTGGAGACAAGCACAAGGACAGGTGAAACAAATCAGGGTGTGGCAAGGTTGTTGTTTGAAAGAGAAACTCACATCTACTACTATGAGAGATAGTACTCCCTTATTTCTTCTTATTATCTATCACCTGTTATTAAATGACACCAATGCCTTGCTAGCTGACTTACTCTTCCACTGTTGAAGCACTGTTTCCTGAAGCACAGTTTCCTGAAGCACTGTTTCCTGAATCACTGTTTCCTGAAGCACTGTTTCCTGAAGCACTGTTTCCTGAAGCATTCTGCTCTGTTCTGAAAGAACTCCCTGGGTTTTCCATCAAGCTGTGGATGTTTGGTCAGGATGTGTTTTATTAATTTGTTCGTTTTGAGAGACTCATTACTTCCCCACACAAACACATTGTGGGCGCTCCTCATTATTTCTCCAAGTTTGTATGAAGCCAAGAGAGAGAAACTCATCACTGTATTTGTGTTTCATGACGATTGAGCTCAGTCAGAACTTGAGGCCAGCTTGAGTCCATTGGATGACAGTGGTGAGTGATGGCGAGTGGGAAGGACAAGTCAGTGGCTGACAGGTCATCATCTGCCGCAGTGATCTTCAAGAAAACCTCAGAAAATAGATTAGGTGAACCGCGAAGCACACGGCCATCTCCCTCTCCCAATCGCGCAGCTGCCAAACTGAGCAGAGACCGCTGCCAAGCAGAGAGGGCACTGAACAGAGAGCACAGTTGCACGGTCAATTCCAGTAATGAATGAAATAATGATACATTTACTCTGACACGTTGCGACCCACCATTAACCGGTCTGCGACCCATTTTGTGTTGCGACCCACCATTAACCGGTCCGCGACCCATTTTGTGTTGCGACCCACCATTAACCGGTCCGCGACCCATTTTGCGTTGCGACCCACCATTAACCGGTCGGCGACCCATTTTGTGTTGCGACCCACCATTAACTGGTCCGCGACCCATTTTGTGTTGCGAACCACCATGAACCGGTCCGCGACCCATTTTGTGTTGCGACCCACCATTAACCGGTCGGCGACCCATTTTGTGTTGCGACCCACCATTAACCGGTCCGCGACCCATTTTGTGTTGCGACCCACCATTAACCGGTCGGCGACCCATTTTGCGTTGCGACCCACCATTAACCGGTCGGCGACCCATTTTGTGTTGCGACCCACACTTTAAGAAAGGCTGATCTAGACCAATGACATCTTTCCAAACTATTTTTGAGTGAACGAGGACAGGAACTTGACTATGTAAACAAAGGCAGTAGAATAACGGAGAAAGATAGAGTGATGGGAAGGACAGAGCAGAAGTGACAGAGAGACAGAGTGAAAGGAATGTGGAGGAAAGGTTGACAGGCAGAAAGGTCAACATCTGGTGAAGGAAACACCAGAGGACTGAGAAAGAAAGAGGAAGAAATAAAGCAAGGCAGAGGAGAGCGCAGCTTGGGACGGTCACTGAAGGACAGAATACAGAGTCAAAAGAAAAGTAAATGAAAAGAGGATGAGCAGAGGATAAGAGAGAAAGAGAGAGAGGTGGCCCAGATCGGGGCTAACCCTAGCCTATTCCGATTTCACACATGGCACGCCTATCCCCAAAATCCTCCCAGAATCATCTGGGGACCAACTTCCTTCAGCCGCGGCTCTCCTCAGAGAATTTCATTAATCACGCTATCACAATTAGACTAGAGAGAGAGAGAGAGAGACAGGGAGAAGAGAAATAAAAGGAGTGAGGGACACAGAGAGAGAGAGTGGGGGGAAGCATCAGGGACAGAGAGGGAGATAGAGGGATCATCAGGGACAGAGAGAGAGGATCATCAGGGACAGAGAGAGATAGAGAGAGAGCATCAGGGACAGAGAGAGAGAGAGAGAGAGAGGGAGCATTGGCTGAATACAACAGGTGTATGCTTACTTACAAGCCCTAACCAACAATGTAGTTCCCTAAAGTAAAAATGTATATTAAAAGTAACACAAAATGACAACAAACTAGTAAAGTAGCAGCAGTGTAAAAACAAATGGGGGGGGGTCAATAGTTGAGGTGGCTATTTGATTAATTGTTCAGCTGTCTTATAGCTTGGGGGTAGGAGCTGTTAACTTCTTATGGTATAGGGGACGGTTGCGTCCCACTTGGGCAAAAAAACTGGGAAAATGCAGTGCGGCAAATTCAAAGAAAATGATATCAAAATGAAACTTTCATTAAATCA